>NC_069394.1:57105000-57380000 GCF_027475565.1 Acinonyx jubatus
ACTGATTGATGGCACCTATGCACAGTATGGAGAATAATCCACTTTACTCAGAGTCCACTGATTTAAATTTAATCTCATCCAGAAAACACCTTCACAGAAACATCCATAACATAAGACCAATTATCTGGGTACCTTAGCCTAGCCAGTTTGACACACAAAATTAACCACTGCAAATTCACCCGTTGTAAGTTTGGTACCTATATCTATCTCCTTAATCTGCATTTAATCTCCAAATAAATATGACAATAATGAAGTCATACTTCTACCTAACATAATACAAGTGTTCTGCATATGACTGAAAACACACTCTTTCCCCTGAAGATGCAGGTCAACGACCGAGTTCAAAATAAAACAAATCTTTCTCTTTGGAGTGAATGTTTTTTTCTGATCTATCCATTGAGAGTATCTTGGCTTTATAGGTCTCTAATCTGATTTACAAGTTGCATAGGCCTTAAGACTTTGCTTTCATCTCCTAATGCTTGTAGGTCATTAAACCCATCCTCAGGCTTCCAGGATGAGCAGAGCTCTTGGGGTATACTTCTTTGTAATCATAATTCCTTATTGTTTCTTGCTTTGTATTGCTTCTCTTACTTTACTGACAGCTCAGCCATGTTTAAAAAGAGATGTGTCTTATATTTTAGGCAGCTTTTTCGGGTGCTCTGCTCTAGGAAGTGTTTTTCTGCAAAATCTAGTCAACCATATGACTAGAAATGGAAATCCCTCATTCTCTCTTTTACACATTTCCATCAGGAATGTGCCCCTTTGCTCTGCAGAAACTTTTCTTTTCAAGGTCACTCATGACATCTACTTGCCAAATCTAATATTCATCTTGCTGGGCTCACATTGTTCAACCTCAGCAACATTTGACAGTTTGATCTCTTTCTTCTTGAGAGAGGTGTTTTTTTTTTTTTTTTAACTTTCCTTTCACTCACTATGTTTTCAAGTCACCTCTATAGTTTACTTCCTGTGTCACATATTTGCTGTCACTTTGCTAAGTCTGTCCCCTTTCCCACGGCTCAGGCCTCAGATTGTTTCTCTTCTCAGTTTACACTCTTGATGACTTGGTTCACCTCAGCTCTTATCCCAGAGTTCTAAAATTGTAGACTCACTTGAGGAGTAATGAGATCTCAACAGAACATGTTTGAAATAGAAATTTTGATTTTCTACCTCAAACTTAGTCCTAATTTTCCCCAATCTCACTAAATGGAACTCTTCTCTCTCTAGCTGTCAGGTGAAATGCCCGGACCTTCTCCCTAATTCTGTTCCAACCCCATAGCCTCTGTCTCACCATCAATATTTTCATACCATAGAGTCCAACTACTTCTCAGCCTGTTCTTTCTTGTCTGAACAATGGCACCCACTCTCTTACTCTTATCCCAGTGAATAGTTTCACACCCCACCATCTATTCTGTATAAGAAGCCAGAGCAGATTTTAAAAATACGCATCAAATTATTTTATGTGTGACTCTCCAATGCATCTCAATTACATGTGAAATTCAACTGAGAAATCTTATATAGAGTCTGATATGATCTGAGTCTTGCCTGTTTCTCTGACCTTATTTTCTCCTATTGCCCCCTTCACTTATCGTGGTTATAAAGCTTTTCATCATTCCTCAAACATACCAAGCTCATGCCCGATCTAGGGCCATTTCTTCTTGTCTGCTCTATGCCAGGAAATGTCTTTCCTTAGGCAATCTACTGGATCTCTCATCCACATAATTCATGCCACTGTTCATATTTGACTTCCACTTCACTACCTTCATAGTGCTGTTCACTCTTAGCTTCAATAGAGCTGATGTATTTATTTGGTGGTATCAATACCCGCATTTGGTACTCACTAGAAGACAAGTTCTAACAAGGTGATACACTTGTCCTGGGTTCACAGATGGTGCCTAGGACATAGAACATTATGAGATTATGAATGAATGAATCATAAATAAAAATTGAAATTCTCCTTTTCCAAAATTCCCATGAATCAATGGCTGCCATATAAATCTTTGTTGAAACTGGTTTAACATTTCAAATTCTATGTACCTCAGAAAAACATGAGTTGCCAAGCTGACACTTCAGTTTTGTGGTTTTCCCACCTGGACCTAGATTAAGTTTAAATATGTCACAAATTCACTAACTGGCCATCTTCAATATTTTTTTGATATTTAAATTATATTAAAAAATACAAAGCCCTCATAGACATCAATTGAAAAGAAAATAAAGTGAAACATAACCTGAAAATGGCTAATTAAAATACACAAAAAAACCCCAAAAAAACCCAGGGAACTCTAGACAATGTGAAACATAATTTTTCAATCTAACTTGTCTAATAAAACTTAACTGTTTTTTTCAAGTTTATTATTAAACTTTAGAAATAAAAATAGAGCTATTGCTAAATTACCTATAAATTAAAATTAAACATATGACAAAACTGGTTTTAAATAGAACATTTTTATTTTAGGTATTAAAGTTTTCTTTATGTTTTAGTGCTATGTATCTTTAGAGACACATCCATGTTTCAGCCATGCCGCTCTTCCCTACCCAAGGTAAAATATATATAATATATTATTATGTATATATAATTTTACTTTTCAAATTTCCTTTGCAAGATATAAAAAGTCAATACTCTAAATTATTATTTTGACCTAAAAATACCTGATTTACTCCAGTTGTTTAACAAAATTTCACAACTCAAGGTACTGAAATATACTAAATAAATAAAGTTTACATTTTCTTGTGCTCTTGTAGTTAAACAGGGTGTGAAAAAAATTGAATTTTCTCATGTATCAGATAAATCTGGTAACTTTTAGTTAATCCTTTGAGGATTCTTAAATTGTTGTCACTACCTTGTCCTGTGTAGAGCTCAATAAATATTTGTTTTAAATTTAATTACTTATGTATAGGAATAATCTACTGTTCTACATCTCTCTAAACCTTCCAATTAGTGTGTACTCCATACAATGAGGCAATTAAAATAGGACCTTCAAGAATATAATGAAGAAAGTAAATTTGCTATGACATTGTACATCACATTCTGAAATCAAATAAAGGTGGGAGTCTTGACGTCCCATTGGATAATTAAAAACTGATTTGGATGGACCTGTTCAGGTTCTGGTTTTGCCTTTTCAACTACAGCTCATTGGCTGGAATACTGCATACTTTGTGTTTTGTCTGTGTTTGAGGGGACAGGGTTCAGGATAGACCATCCGAATGTGATGACAGCGGTTGAAATTTTGATTCTGGAACTCAGCCTGGTGAATTTGCGAAGCTTAAAAGCTGGAGCAGTTAAGGTTGGAAAACACTCACTGGCTCAATCTGGGTTGCAAGTGTTATGAAATCTTCCTATAACCAACAACCTTAGGAATGTTACCACTTCAGGGCATCTTTCTGTTGAGGTTTTCATCCACTAATGATCCAAAATATGTTACAGACCGAATAATAAGAAGTTTTAAAAATAAGGGACTCTTGGGTGGCTCAGTCGGTTGAGTGCCGACTTCAGCTCAGGTCATGATCTCACAGCTAGAGAGTTAGAGCCCCGCGTGGGGCTCTGTGCTGACAGCTTGGAGCCTGGAGCCTGCTTTGGATTCTGTGTCTCCCTCTCTCTCTGACCCTTCCCCCGTTCATGCTCTGTCTCTCTCTGTCTCAAAAATAAATAAACATTAAAAAGAAGTTAAAAGGGGCTCCTGGGTGGCTCGGTCGGTTGAGCGTCCGACTTCGGCTCAGGTCATGATCTTGCGGTCTGTGAGTTCTAGCCCCGCGTCGGGCTCTGTGCTGACCGCTGCGAGCCTGGAGCCTGTTTCAGATTCTGTGTCTCCCTCTCTCTCTGCCACTCCCCTGTTCATGCTCTGTCTCTCTCTGTCTCAAAAATAAATAAATGTTAAAAAAAATTAAAATAAAATAAAATAAAATAAAAAATAAAAAAATAAAAAATAAATAAAAAGAAGTTAAAAATCATATCTGATATTAATGCATGATACACTGAAACTTTAAAGACTATTGGTGGTAAGGCTGACAAAGAACTCAGGTCTCTTTACCTGAGCACAAGAGGAAAGTATATTCTCTATCTCAGGATGCACTCCACGGAAGAGCTTCTATAACTTTAATGTGCATTTGAATCACTTGGGAGGTGTGTTAATATGAAATATTCTGACTCAGTAAGTCTGGGGTGGAGCCAGATATCCTGCATTTCTTATCCATAGCCGGTGGTGCTAATGCTGTCAGTCTGGAGACTACATTTTGAATAGCAAGTTTCTATCGTTCACAAACTCTTTTCCATAAAGTGCCAAGTAGCAATATTTTAGGCTTTCTGGTGCACACATTCTCACCTCTGCCACTTTGGTGTGAAAGCGGCCATAACCAATATGTAAGCGAATGAGAGCAGTGGTGTTCCTGCGACTTTACAGAAACAGGCAGAGGGCTGGGTGTGCCTCATAGGTGAGGGGTTTGCAGACCCCTCCTCTCCCTGTCTCTCCTCTATCCACAAAGCACGTTATCTAATGCATTCTCGACATGTTTTCACCTTGTATGAAATACTTTCATGATATATTATTTGGTGTTTTTTCATATTTTGCTATTAGATCTTTTTTACTTTTGTTTTCACTTTTAAAAAAGTTAGTTCAATGCTGCTTCTGCTTTTAAATGCATTACAGAAGGTGATAAAATATATACAAAAGATATATATATATCTCATACATATATATATCTCATATGTATATATATCATATATATATCGTAGGTAATCTAGAAAGTATGGAGACATACAAGAAGAAAATAAAAATTAGGCTAATGCCTCTCCTGGTGCACTAGATTCCATCACATCTAGTTTCCCTAGTTACATTGCTTTAGCAACCATACCTCACTCACTGCATCGTCAAGTTTTTCCACTTTCTGGATTATTCCCAGGAGTCTAACATGTTGTTATGTCACTCATATATAAAGATCTTCTCTTGACCATCCCTTTCCATCCATCTCTTCTTTCTTTCCACTGCTTTACATCAAATTCCTTCAAAGAAAAGCTTGCTGTTGTCCCTAATTTTTTTTCTCTTATTTTCTTTTGCCACATTTGCTTTATCTATCCCACGAGATGTATTTTTCCCCTGAATATTTTAAATCTCAGTTGCAGACATCATGACTTTTTGCACCTTAATGCATCAGCCTATGTCACTTGAGAACAAAGATATTCTGTTACAAAACCACATGCTTTTTTTACACCCAGAAAATTAAATGTATGCATTAATATCATCTAATAATAAGATCTACTTTCAAACCTACTTTTTTCTTAAACTCTCGCAAGTCACTCCTTAGCTCCCATGACTACACCAACACACATTTGTCCAAGTAACTGCTCTCCATGTGGCCAAAACCAATGGCCAATTACAAGTCTTCGTTCTCCCTGAGGCAGAAGTGATCTTTGTCAGAATGGGTACTAACTCCAGTTATGAAGTGACCCAGGGACAACTCCACACATTTCTTACTCCCTAGGTGAGACGCTCTACCATGAGGTTAAACATAAGTATACACTAAATGACTTCCAATTTATACATCTCTCTTGAACCCCGGATTCAGATATCCAATAGCTTTTCACTGACATCTTCACTTGGATATATCTAATAGATATTTCAAACTTATTTTATCTAAAAAGGAATTCCTGATTCCCTACTCAAAATTTTTCCCACAATATTTCCCAGTCGGTAATTTACCATTTGCTTAGTCTTCTATCTTAGGATCTAAACTTTGGAGTGACCCTTGATTTTTCTCTCACACTACCCAATCCATCAGCAAATCCTTCCAAATGAATTCAGAATCTACCTCTTACCAAATCCAATGGTGCAAGCCAACACGATCCCCTGCTTAAATTATTATGCTATCCATCAAAAATTTTTTAATGTTTATTTATTTTTGAGAGAGAGACAGAGCATGAATGGGAGAGGGGCAGAGAGAGAGGGAGACACCGAATCTGAAGTTAAGCTCCATGCTCTGAGCTGTCAACACAGAGCCCGACATGGGGCTCGAACTCATGAACCACAAGATCATGACCCGAGCGGAAGTTGGTCCCTTGACCAACTGAGCCCCCAGGTGCCCCTATGGTAGCCTTCAAATCATTCTCCCTTGTCTCATCTCTGTCTTCTTTACCATTTGTTCTTAGCACAATGGCCAGAGTGATCATTTCAAAATATGAATAAGATTTTGTCACTTCAGAGTACTCCATTGACTTCCAGTCTCCTTCAGAGTAAAGGCAAAGTCCTTGCAAGGGCTCACGATACCCTAGAAGCTTTGGCTCCTAACTCCTTTTTGACTTCAATTATTCTTTCCCCACCTTCTGGATTCCACATTCCATTCTCTTATTTTATTTGTCTATCTTTTTGCAAATACCACACTATCTTTTTACTATAGGTTTATATTAGTTTGGGTCCCATTAATATAAAATCAAACTTTGTTCTTCCATATTGGCGGGTTCATATACACCTTAGTTTCAGCTTGTCCATTTATACACACACACACACACACACACATCGTTACACAATTGCTTGTTGGGATTCTAATTAGGATTCAACTGAATCTGCAGATAATTTGAGGGAGAAGTGACATTGCTGCACCATTAGGGCTTTATATAATTTTTATATTAAGGAAGATTCTGGGTTTTTTGTTGTTGTTGTTGTTGTTGTTGTTGTTAGCTGAAACCACTTTTATCCCAGGAATGAATATTTAATATTATTAAATATCTTTTCAGCAACTATGATGATTATATAATGTTTGTTGCTTCTTATATATGACTACACATTAATAGGGCTTTCTAATACCGATTCTTTATAATCTTACTAGAACAGACCTACCTGGATATGTTTATATTATTTGATTAATAACATTCTGGATTTGTTTTGCTAGTATTTCATTAACAATATTCTTTTTGTTTTTAAGTCTTAAATGAGTTCTGTCTTTAGTTTTTATGTCAGGTTTTGCTTAAGGGTTATATTATCTTCTAGAAGCAAGTTAGCATGGCTTTCTTCCTTTCCTATGCCCTGGAACTATTTCTAGGAGACAATTATTTGTTTCTTGTAAATTTGAAAGAAATTATAATACCAAATGCATCTGAAAACTCTCCTTAGGAAATCTGGAATATTGATTACTAAATATGTTTTGTGATAATTGTCCTTTTACAATCATTGAACTTTGGGATTTTTTTTTTTTAGTTTATATATTTCCTAGAACATTATGTATTTCAGTAAGCTTTTCAAAATTATTGGCTTAGGCATTCCCTTCTTATTTTCTTATGTATCTGTTTATTTCCCCTCGCTCATTCTTTAGCTTTTTAAATTTATGTATCTAATGTACTTTCTTTTTTACTTAATACTGTTTAGGAGCTTCCCAATGGTATCGAACTTTTGTGTTGTTTTTACTCAAGTGATTATTTTTAAATTTACTTATTAGATTTTTAAAACATTTATCAACTTCTGATGTAATCTTCATTTCTCTCCACCCCCCCCCCAGGTTACCCTAATATTTGTGATTTTTAAAATTTAGTGAAACCGTGAGCAATTTATTGTTGCCAAATAATAAATACTTTAAGCAGCTCAAAATTTCAGCTTTCGCCTCCTTGATTCCGTTTGTACAGTATGGATTCTTTACTGCTTTCAAAGCAGTTTTTAAATTAGTTATTGTATCCTTCGTTTCCTTTCATTTTTTTCCTTATCTCGTTCAGCTCCTTCTGCTCTGCTGTCTGGCTCCCAGCTCGCTCCTTTTTATATCTCTGTCTATTGTCTTATCCTCTCATCTTTCATCTCTTGTTTCACGGTGTTCATTCCTTTCTC
The DNA here is from genome assembly GCF_027475565.1 of Acinonyx jubatus. NCBI lineage: Eukaryota > Metazoa > Chordata > Mammalia > Carnivora > Felidae > Acinonyx > Acinonyx jubatus. The sequence goes on from NC_069394.1 coordinate 57,112,800, forward strand.
TTTTTACTGCAAGACAAAGCAGACACTTTCTAAAATCTGCTTCTTTGTGCTGTAGTATTTATTTTATTTTGAAAGTAGTTTTGTTCTTTGATTTTGAGGTGCTGTGCTCACCTCCTCTTTAGCTATAATCTTTTTATAAGCTACGTGCTATGGTGTTGTTTTCACCCAACCTTGGATGATGAGATATTATCAATAACCACCATCTTTCCAAAATTGAGGGGGTATCCTAACCTTTTCTTTCTCACTGTCCAAGTGACGTCGGTGCCTGTTGTATCTGGTGGAAAGCCCGCTAATGCAGAGAAAAGCCCAGACGTATGGGTGGGGGGCAGGTGTCGATGCCCACTAATTTTGTTTTTATTTGGAGGTGCCCTAGGCATCCCCAGGGAACTTCTTTCTAATGTTCTTTGTCCCGGAGAAAAAGAGAAAAAGATCCCAAGGCTCTCTGCCTTTCCCATAGGTCAACCTTGTCTCTAGTGCTGTGCCCCTATCAATTAAGCTGCTTCTGCTGGGTCCAAATAGTTATCTCTTGTCTTTCTGCATTGTCATTCTGTTTTTACTCATTAAATGTTTTTCAGTTGAACTCTATCTAAAAAATATCTAGCTGAATTCCTCTGTGTTATTTTCAGTTAAATAATACCTTTTATTAACTTCTGGTATGGATGCATCGTCCCTCCAATTTTTGTATCATTTTAACTATCTTAGAAGCGATTTGGACCAGGAAAGTGGTTAGCCACCTGGGCTCATTATGAGTCTTCAGCTAGTATATGAAGGTGATGTTTGTATAATTGTCTACTTTTTCATTGGAAACACATGTCCAAGAGTAAAAGTGATGGAAATTGCAATACCTCATAACATTAAATTATTAGGAGGCTTGCACACTGTTTATTTTTGAGTTGCGTCTTATCCTTTACTTCTGACCACAGATTTTCATTATTCACACTCTGGAACTATGGAAGGTAGAAACTCCTATGTCACCATACGTCAGTTAAATCTTTGTTAAAACAAAGCACATACATTGTCTGAACAGAGATCTGCTGCTTTGCAGACCTCTTGCACGGATATCCTAGAGTCCATTAAGATGCGTAGCTGGGGGCACCTGGGTGGCTCTGTCACTCGAACATCCAACTTCAGCTCAGATCGTGATCTCATGGCTCGTGGGTTAGAGCTCCACATGGGACTCTGTGCAGACAATGCAGAGCCTGCTTGTGACTTTCTGTCCCTCTCTCTCTCCCCCTCCCCCACTTGTGCTCTCTCAAAAATAAATAAATCTTAAAAAATAAAAAGATGCATAGGTGGGGACTGCGGTATTCCTTAAATACACAGGTAAAGCCCAATCTCCCCCATGATGAGAGTACATGGAGGGTATGGTCTATTCAACCTGCATGTCTAGGGAGAGTGAGAATCTGAGTATAGGTTCAAAATTAAACCTCGCGAATATGTGAAGGTAATATTTGCAAGTCATTTTGTCCATCTGCTTTCTACTCTGCAGCTGGTTGTCTCACTAGAAACAGCACATCTTCAGCAGAAATTTATAAAAGAATAAAGAATAAGAGGACAGACACAAACACGGAAAAACTGAAAAACTAATTTGGGGATTTTGATACGTTAACCTCTCTTTATCCTCCTCTAATCTCTGCACTTTGCTCACAGTATGGTGAGGAAAGATTCGTGTTTACATTTATGTAAAATTCAGCCAATTTCCCACAGGGCGCCAGCAAGGAATGCATTTGCTTTCCTTTTTAGATTTTAAAAACTGAAATATATCTTGGGAGTTAATTGTTAAAATGCTGATGCAGTGTTCAACTTGCAAATCACAAATACAAATGAAAATGTAATGTTTATAAGGTTTATATTGCACTCTTTACTCTTCCGGCTAGATTTTACTTTTTTTTTTTTTTTTTAACAGCCTAGCCAAATAATCTGAAGTACTATATACAGCACATTCTTTGGCATATAAGTGAATAAGCCTTTGCATTTTGTTATTTCCCATCTTCAGTCCTTCAAATTCCAGGCTTAATATTGCAAGACTGGAAGCTTTTTATTCTGCAATGTGAATTGTGCAAGTGTCTATCTATGTACGGGCACAATCCATTTTAAATATCCACAAATTTCCCTAAAGTCCCAAGTGGTTTCCTTGGCAACAAGCATGCTGAAATGTAAAGGGCTAAGGTAGTTAGGATATTGCCTACAGTTCTCCCTCTCTAGGTTATTTTAAATAGCTGCAATTTTCTTTGCACATCTAAAAAAAAAAATCCACAGTGGTTGGAAATACAAAGGCGAATATGAGAGACATTGGAGAATAGTAGTACATCAGAGTCTAATTTGTGTGGACAAATTATTACTTTCACTACTGTCTGATTTGTAGAGCACCATTTTCATATGCCAAATTGTAGTACAAAAGAAGAGCCAACCATAAATACATCAGAATAATTTTTAGATGGAATGAGATAAAATATCGGGAAATAGCTTTTGACAATAGAGGCAGTGATTAATAATGGCCAGGTATCTGTACAACTTCTTTTCAATTCACCAGGAATAGCATGCATCTGATGAGGCCAGACCTTGGCACAATGAGTAAAAGGGAATTAAACACAGTGAGGTGGGCAAGGAATATTCTCTACAGCCCTTTCACTAGGTGAAACTTCAGATGTCTAGACATGTATCTGGTGAATTATTTTGTAAGCTCTTGGTAAATTATTTTAGGTATTGCTATTTGCTTTTATTCGTCAATCTGCATTTCATCAAACTTTTCACATGGTTTCTTACAGTGCAGTAATTATTTATTTTTAGTTGACATCATGCAATACATACCACAGGGATTCTCAAAGCAAAGGGACATCTCCCAGTGGTAGAGTTTTGTGAATCAAATGGCAAATTTTTTTGCCAGCTTCTCCCACTGCGCCTCTATTTTTCGGAGCTGTCTGAGGACCCTCGTGACAAAGGAATATGTCTAGCAGCAACAACTCCCCCAAATACCAACTATCATGGAAATAACCCTTACAAATTGTAAGCCAATATTTGTGAATTCTGTCTGATAACCTTTAAACCTAGTGAGCAGATGTTTCTGAGAAAACCAAATAATGTTTTGTACCAATAAATGAGGGACAGTCTCACACGACCATCCTGACTGTGTGTTTTCTTGTCTACTACCTGTTTATCCAATTGGATTATCCTATGATCTTTCTAAGCCAGAAATTTGGAAAAAGATCAGTATTAGCTTTTATTCTAAATAGTTCTTGTACTATTAACAGGGAATGTGTATGACAGAGAAAAAACACAATGCTGTGATGGTTCCCCATAAGATTTTACGTTAGATAAATTTCTGATTCTATGGGTCATCACTTTCAAAAAATATTTTAAAGTAACATATCTCATGATCTTTCATACATAATAGCTGCAGTTCCAATAGGCTGTGGTCTTCCTAACTACCAGCGCTGTGCTTCACAGTTCTCAGACTTTCCAACCCAGCCCTTTCATACCTGCCACACTGGTTCTTTTCACCTCAACACCTTCCTTCTTCTCTTTTCTTTCTTCCTTTTTCTCTCTTTGTTTTTTTTTTCTCTTCATCCTTCCTCTCTCCTCTCTCTCTCTCTTCCCCTTCCCTCCCTCCATCTCTCTTTCTCTTCTTTCTTTCTTTCTTTCTTTTCTATTTATTTAACGAACCAACACTTGGTAAACATTCAAGGAGAACACTTTACTAAGTGGAGTATCTTTTAACAAACAATTACAGTAATGCCACAGGTAGAGATCATTGCATATCTCTATATTCCTAAGACTTGGTACAAAATATAATATACAAATAAAGTTGATCATAAATGTTAGCTGAAGAATGAATGCAGGTATCTGAAAGTGATTTATGAGAACAAGAGGAGATTCTAATTCTACTCGAAGTGGGAACTATTAAGAATCATATATGATTTTCAACTTTATAAGTCCTGAGCATAGCTAGACTGCAAGCAACTTAAAGGACACTTAAAGAAAATACAATGAGGAATGTTATGTAGGAATTTACATTTTATCCTAGGGAATTTGAACCCTATCATGTAGGCTAATGGTTCTTAACATTTTTAGGACATAAATCCTATTAAATCTCATGAAAATCTCTGCCTCACTCTGTCTCTCTGTCTCTCCATATATATGTATATAGTTTGCATATATATATGTGTGTGTGTCTGTGTGTGTGTGTGTATGATATATATAGTATATATATTATATTAAATAATATATATATATATATCAAAGTGTTCTTTAAAATTAGGAGATGCATAGCTACTTGGATCCTTAATAAGTCTTCTAGGCCCTTGTTATTCAAGGTGGCATCACCTGAGGGCTTGCTAGAAATTAGAAATATAAACTCTTATGTACCACTTAAAATTTAATGGACCAGAATGTCAAAAAGATCTTAAAATGATCCATACACAAGAATAAGAATTACTGTCCTAGGCATTAAGTTAAATGATCATAGTAAAAAAAATGATCAAAATACTACATAAGCAGAATAACAAAATGCTCCGATGTGCCACATTCCTAGCCTTTGCTTGTGAAATTCCACTCTCCGGAATACTTACTTATTTTCCTAAAACCATTGGATGCCTCTTCAGGGCAACAATCCTAGCCCTCACTGGAAAACAGAAGAAACTTCAGCATGATGTAAGAGAGGCTGCAGCGTGTGCTGAGTGTAGTTATGTTGCTAAGCTGGTTGCTAAGTTGCTAATTCCGTCTCTGTAATTTAACTGCGGAATTTTGCAATCTTTCGTGGACCTCCGTTATTTCTCGTCATCATGTTGATGATGACAAAAGTCCCTTTTAAGCCCAACAGTTGACAACAAATATTGTTGGGAGGACACTTAATAATCTTACACAGGAAGTCACATAGCAGCTATTTTCCGTGGAATGGAGAGAACGAATTTTCAACTTAGACTCTAATTTGAAAGTTACCCCTTTACATAAGAAAAGAAGAGTTTAGAGACCCCTTCCCCTTTCGTTCTGTGAAAAAACACTTTGGAGTGCTCTTACACCTAAAATAAATAAATAAATAAATAAATAAATAAATAAATAAATCCTTTTTTAACTCTAAAAATATTTTATTAATATATTTCTTGATATATTAAAATTATGTTAAGCTTTATCCATTTCTGACACGTTGGCACAGTCGAGTTGGCAAATAAGGAAATAAAAGAATGATGATAAATGGGTAGGCCTACCACCGTGCCTTTGTCTACAGCAAATAGTAAGAAACAGATGCGACAGTCTGCGTCACATCTGGCAAGAATTTCTGCAGCCGACAAGTCCTGTACCTGATAACCTGAAGGACATTAATGTAGGGGGACAGCTTTGGTCTTTCCATATTGCCTTTTTTAAAAAAAAATTATTTAAATTCAAGTTAGGGGGCGCCTAGGTGGCTCAGTCGATTGAGCGTCAGATTTCAGCTGAGGTCATGAACTCTCGGCTGGTGGGTTCAAGCCCCGTGTCGGGCTCTGTGCTGACAGCTCAGAGCCTGCAGCCTGCTTCGGATTCTGTGTCTCCCTCTCTCTCTGCCCCTTCCCCGCTTGTGCTCTGTCTCTCTCTAAAATAAACATTAAAAAAATTAAATTCAAGTTAATTAACACGTAACTAAAAATAAATAAATAAGTAAATGTTTGGGATGAAAAAACAACCAAAAATGTGGAAAGGTGGCCCAGGTAATAGTATATTTTTGGAACCTCCTCAAGAATCTATAGAACAGAGGAATAAGAGAGAAATCAAAAGCCACTGGAATTTAACAGCATACGCACGTGGGAAGGTATCTCTTTAACCCCCAATATTATTGGGTGGGGAGAGACCATCAAGAGCTGGTGGACCACACACTCACCAACAGTCGCACAGAGAGGCCCAGTGGACTGGTTAGAACAGCAGCTGAAGTAGGAGGTGGGCTTCAAAGTGTCCGATCGGGGGTGGGGGCAAAGAAATTACAGTAAGTTGGAATGATTCTGAAGTGCTCTTGGACCCATGAGATCTCAAAACTAGCCAACAAAATCTTTTCAGGATATAGATCTATTCGTTTTCTCCTGCTGTGTAACAAATTACCACAGACTTAGCATCTTAACACGGTGTCCATTACTGAGGGGGTGGGGAAATGAGTTCAGACTTGAGTAACTTTGGAAAGCAGTGTTTTGACTGCAAACTGTGAGACTAAAGACAAAAGGCACTACACATACACTCTGTTTTCTAGTTGGCAGAGTTGTTTCTCCTGCGGGTACGGGTTAACAATTCTGACACTGCTGTACGGGGATACTAGAATCAATTAAGTGGATGGTAAATGGTAGAAGGCAGGCTTCTCACTTTTGGAGAGAGAGGTGCAGATAGGCAAGAGGAAAAGGCTAGAATGAAACAGGTTGTACTGCACTGGAGTCAAAGATATCAGTATGACCTCATGTTTAGCTTAATATAAATTCAGCCATATAGATACAGAAATAACTATATATGTGTATGCATACATGAGTTAATATCTACATGTATTTCCTACCTCCATCCACTGTGAAGACAGAAGCGATGACACTCAGTAAGAATGGGCAAACTTAGTGTCCAGATCTTAGTTCTAATACAATTTGACAATAAAAGGAACCAGGGGTCCTTGGAGAAAAGGCTGTGTCAAGAGATGGGCCAGGGAATACACAAGTGAGCCTAGGACATCTCGTAGTGTCTTAAAATAAAGAAGCAGGCACTGAAAACTCCAAAAGGATTGGGGCATGTCAAAGGGACACAAAGATAACCTGAATGAGCTCCCAATGGCAAAGCCAGAATATTTTGAGCAACAAAATATCTAATGTAGTATTGGGTTATTGCTTAAGTATAAAGTGAATACCTATGAGTCAACACTGAAATTATTACATGAGTGAATAATATTTTTAAAATAAAGGACAAGAGACAAATCTCCCATAGAGAAAAATTCCAAATAATTTATGTAGATACTTCCTTCATAGGGAGGTAGAGCTTATTTTTCCACCTCTTCAGTGTGAGTTGTGCTGAGTGACTTATTTCAAAGATTAGAGTATGAAAGAGGGAGCACAGTCATTTTACAGTAGAGAAACAGGACAAACAGATACTTGGCCCATTGAGCACAGTTACCATAACCAGGGATAAGTCTGTTGATGGCATGTACCTTTAATACGATATGATCATATCATCCTCTTAAAACTCATCACCTCAGTCTAATCATGAGAAAAACATTGACAAACCCCAACTGAAAGATATACTACAAAATAACTGGCCAAAATTCTTCAATACTTTAAAGGTCATCAATCAAAAAAAAAAAAATATGAGAAATTTCACAGTCCAAAGGAGGCTAAGAAGACATGGTGACTAAATGTAATGTGGGGTCCTAGATAATATCATAGATCAGAAAAAGGACTTTAGGGAAAAAGTAATAAAACATGAATAAAGTATGGAATTTAGTTAATCGCCATGGGCCAATATTGGTTTATTACTTGTGACAGATTGTACTATGGTGATGTAATATTTTAACAGTAGGAGAAATGGGGTATGGGTTATGTGGGTCACCAAGGGAGAGAGAAACTCAAACAAGACCAGCACTACAATTTCATGCAACATAATCACATAATCACATACATGTCATCATATACAGTCCATTACTGTGGCCCTATTTCATTGAAAGCCTGTACTGAGGAAAATTTGGGGGTAGTACAATCCAAATGGAGAAGGCCAGGGACAGGAGAAGCAAAGGAAGAGAGGTATTCAGACAAAAGTGGAAGAAGGACACAGACCTAGCAGTCCTTGTAAAGTACAAGGTCAATTTTCAAAACACTGGAAAAAGGGACTCCAGCATGGGTCAATTGGTTAACTATCTGGCTCTTAATTTTGGCTCATGATTTCAGGGTCATGAGATCAAGTCCTATGTGTGGTGCTGGGCATGAAAACTGATTAGTATTCTCTCTCTCTCTCTCTCTCTCTCTCTCTCTCTCTCCCTCTGCCCACCTATACATTGGAGTATATACCAATGATTTCTTAAATATGTTAAAGATCAGTGACCCAAAAAAGAAAATATAGATCAATCTTGCTTATTATTATTATAAATGTCTCTAATAAGATATGGCCAATTACACAGCATGTTCAAGAGTTATTTATTTCAGAGATGAATACATAGTTTAATATTAGGAAAATCATTACCATTATTCATTGAATTAAAACATTTGGGCTTGGTAAATGATTATTATGTAATCATTTCTGTAACTTCAGGAAACATATTTGACAAAATTCATTACCCTTTTATATTTAAAACCCTCAGTACAATAGAATTGTGAGGATACTTAACATAATCAGATATGTACCTTAGCCCCAAAGCCAGCCTTTTACTTAATATGGAAATAGAAAAGTTTTTTTTTGCTGAAGTCAGAAAAAGATAAAGATGCCAACCCCCTAGAATATGGGCTGTAGATATTAAGCAATGTAGTTAGAAAACAGAAAGGAATTAGAAGCACAGGAATTGGAATGGTGGAAGAAATGCTGTATCTATTCTAGCATGACAGGATACATATCTGAAAAGCCCAAAGGAATCTATGGGGGAAAACTATTATAAACTATTATAAAATCAAGATAATTTGATAAAATAGCAGCTTATAAAGTCAATACAAAATATAAAAATTATTTGGTATACTACCAAAAAAGGATAAAATCTAAAATGGAAGAAAAGACTTTTTTATATTAGAGATAATGAGAGGTAGATGATACACAGATGATAGATAAAGTGTGAATTTCATGCACTAGAAATGTGCGAGGACAAACTTGAAAATCCTGATGTGGAAATGAACTGGGGGGAAGAAATGGAGGATGGCTAACCCATTTGATATTATAAAGTATGTAAAGACAACATTCATAATTAAACACTGTCATTTCTAGCCTGAAAAATCAATGTGGAAAACTAATTCAGTCAGAGAAATATACATAACATATGATTTCACTCATATGTGGAATTTAAGAAACACAGCAGATGAACATAGGATAAGGGAAGGAAAAATAAGATAAAAACAGAGAGGGAGGCAAACCATAAGAGACTCATAAATATAGGGAACAAAGTGAGGGTTGCTGGAGGGCTGTTGGGTGAGGGGATGGGCTAAATAGGTGATGGGCATTAAGTAGGGTTGAGTACTGTTATATGAATCACTAAATTCCACTCCTGAAGCCATTAAAAAAATGGAAAAAGAAAAAAAAAATAAAATGAGGAAAAACAAAAGAAACAAAAAAAGGTCAGAAAACAATTGTGTATTTAAATGTGGCTTCTAAAGTCAGTGCAGATAATATTAATGGATAGTCACATTAAAAAAAGAAGATAAGGTTGCATTCCTTTGTAACATGACAAATGAAAAAGAATTTCAACTTTATCAGAAATTTCTATGTAAATGTGAGAACATGAAGGTTCTAGAAGAAAACAGTGCTTTTCTCTATAACATGAACATAGGGAAACATTTCATAACAATTTTTTGAATCCATAAATAATAAGGGAAACAACTGATAACTTTAATTATATATAGATGGAAATAAACTGCATCAATTTATAAAAAGAAATGCAGATGTCCTGAAATTATATTAATAAATGTTCTGTTTGCTCATAATAAGAGAAATACAAATTGGAAGTTCACTAATATACCAAATGCCAGAAGTTCAAAAGATTGACAATAGAAAATGTTGAATCTGTGGTAAAATCAGCATTTTTGTTGGTGGCCAGGGAAAATTATACAATTCTAATGGAGGAGTATTTAGGTAATATCTAGTAACATTAATGATGTATTTATCCTTTTACCTTTTCATACAGCACTCTCACTTCTGGGAATCTTTTCTTAACTTATGGTGACAAATATATGACAGATGTGTACAGAAGACTATAACTGTAGTTCTATTTAAAAGAGCAAAAGAGTGAAAACAGCTTAGTGTCCATCTACAGGGGACTGAAATCTATGAAACTACAGTTATACAACAGAATACCAACTAGTTAAAAAAAATAACTCTATATGACTGTGAAGTAGTTTTGGTACATATTGGTTTAAAAACATGTAAGCAGAAAAACATATATAGTATGAAACTGTTTTTCCAAGACCGATTGGTGGATATGAATACACAAGGCACATTTGCTTATGTCAAAATCTGAAAGGGGAGGGAGACAACTATAATATTCAAGAAATAGTTATCCATATGACAGAAATGAAGTGTGTGTGTGTGTGTGTGTGTGTGTGTGTAAGCAATAAAAGCTAGACCTCTGAATATATCTGTTTTGTCGATTTGACTTTGGAGTCATGTAAGTATTTTATATAATTAAAAATGCCTTAAAAATAGTATTTATAAAAATTTAAAGCAAAATAAAACAAACAAATCTAATAATATATCAAGCTGATATATTGAGGAACTATTTCAAGAACACTTTAAAATGCAGTAATTTGCTAAATACCTCTAGTTTAGGGGCACCTGCGTAGCTCAGTTGGTTAAGCATCAGACTTTGGCTCAGGACATGATCTCACAGCTCCTGGGTTCGAGTGTCGGCTCCTGGATTCTAGCATCAGCTCCTAGGTTCATGTGTCTTGGGCTCTGTGCTGACAGTTCAGAGTCTGGAGCCCGCTTGGGATTCTGTGTCTCCCTCTCTCTCTGTCCCTTTCCTTCCCCCACTCACACTCTGTCTCTGTCTGTCTCTCTTTCAAAAAAAAAATAATAATCATTTAAAAAAGTTAAATATCCTTAGTTTATATATTTAACAAGCTGTTGGTGTCAAGGGGAAAGTGGATTTTCACTTGGGGAAACAAGATACAGTAATAAAATTAATGAGGTTGGGGCACCTGGGTGGCTCAGTAAGTTAAGCATCCATCGTCGGCTCAGGTCATGATCTCAGGGTTCATGGGGTTGAGCCCCGCATTAGGTTCTGTGCTGGGAGCTCAGAGCCTGAAGCCTGGTTTAGATTCTGTGTCTCCCTCTCTCTCTGTTTCTCCCCTCCCTGTGTTCCGTCTGTCTCTCAAAAAATAAATAAACGTTAAAAAAAATTTTTTTAATGAGGTTAAGCTAAAACCCTATGGTCCTGAATATAAATAAAATATGGAATTAAGATTTTATAATATATTTTATTTTTAAAAACTATTTTCTTGCTCCGTCTACCAAAAAGACCTAGAAACCATAAACAAACCAGCAATTATAAATATCCAGTAACCCGATTTTGATGTCTGAATGTCTTTCCAACAGTAAGGAAGCAAGAATCCTTGGAGAAAATGCTAATTCCACATTTGGAGAATGAACTGTACAAGATGATCCTAGAAAATCTTATCACACTACAAAGTAAAGATAATAAGGACTTGTAGGGTCATGACCAAAGAACTCTGTCACAAACTTTATCAAAGCCTCAATATGCCTAACAATTGCAAGTATTGAAATGTGTCAAATATGTTTGATTATATGTGTTTATGATGATAATTTAAAAGGCAGAACAAAATAAAAACCTAAAACTCCATTGACCACCTTTAAACAGAGTGACTATACATTTTGGCACTAAAGGTAGGCACTCTGGCTTATTCTGTTGTCCCAGTATAATTATTACTTGTACATCCTTTCAGTTAAAAGTATCCGGGTGTAGACAATAAATTATACATTTAATTAACCTTTGAAAGATACCAGAGAGCCAACATATTGAATAAAAACTTGACAAACAAAGTAAAATTGAACAGAGTAAAATAGAATACAACTGTTCTTCAGGTTAACTAACTAGTAGTTGAGACAGGATTTTCATTATGAAATATTTTAGCTAACTAACGAATAAAAACTGGTAGAATAAAAACATTTTCAGGGCACCTGGTAGCTCAGACGGTTAAGTGTCTGACTTCAGCTCAAGTTATGATCTCACAGTTTGTGAATTTGAGCCCCGTGTCGGTCTCTGTGCTGACAGCTCAGAGCCTGGAGCCTCCTTCGAATCTGTGTCTCCCTCTTTCTCTCCCCCACCTCAAAAAATAAACATTATTATTACTTTTTTAAATTTTCTTTGAGGTGACAAAGATAAGGTCATTTATTCATGTTATAGTACTGGACTTCAAAAGCGAAAAGACAGTGGCATCTGTCTTTAACAGCAAGTTCAGATGTGCCCCCCTCCTGTCTACAATGGCAATTTCATACATTTGCATGCAGACGAAATCAAAATACACAGCAAAACAGGTCTCCAGGACCTGCTGTTCTGGTTACTTGAGGCACCCTATGCCCAGCCCTGAGGTTAGAAGAGACCCTGTCCTGGTTTTGTGGAAGCACCAGATTGACAGAATTTTTAAACCACGATTTTTTTAACGTTTTTTAATGTTTATTTATTATTCCGAGACGAAGAGAGAGACAGAGACAGTGCGAGCAGGGAAAGGGGAGAGAGAGAGAGGGAGGGAGACACAGAATCTGAAGCAGGCTCCAGGCTCTGAGCTGCCAGCGTAGAGCCCAATGCGGGGCTCCAACACACAGACCGCGAGATCATGACCTGAGCCGAAGTCGGACGCTTAACCGAAAGAGCCACCCAGGTGCCCCTAAACCACTAGTTTTCTGACCTTTCTTTAATAAAGACCAAATATTATATCGTTTCTATTAGAATTATACCACATTACTTATGAAATATTTTCATGGAAAACTTAAACCTTATTAATTAAAAATCCCTTTTTTTTTAACCATCAGTTTACAAGATCTACAAGGAAGAGATAAACATGTTAAATAACAGGTTAACTAACTAGTATTTGAGACAGGAATCAGCAAACCACAGACTAGAAAACTATAGGCCAAAATCCTAGTTTCTTAAACATGCAAGTTGCAAGGGAGAAAAAAGAAAAGACAAAGGCAGGGGATCTTGTAATGAGACTACAACATATAAATTCATTGCAACATGCAAAGTTAATCTGAATATGTTTTCACACTGACTCTAAAATATTATAGGATGATTGTGCAAACTGGGTAGTTAATTATATCAAGGAATTAAAACATTTTAGGTGTATAATATATTGAAGTACATTTCAATAATTCCTTCCACTTTAGAAATACACACTGATATGTTTATGGATGAAAGATATGTGGTACAAAGTTTTAATCAAAATAATTGAAGGGAAGGAGTTTAAGCGTTATAGATAAAATCTTTGGGCATTTGTTTGTAATTATTGAAGCTGAGTGATAGGTGACTGATAGTTATGTGTGGGGGGGGTTATTATATTATTCTCTCTACTTTTATATGTTTGAAAATTTCCATAATAACATGTTAACCCAAAAGTGCAGGAAAGAAAATGAACACATGTTTATTTACCTAAGCAGTGTAACAGAAATATATCAAATAGTTGTATATTTTTGGGGGGGACAAGTCATGCCTGTCTCTATTCAAGAAAACTCTCTGTCGGAGATGAGCAGAGGGAGACATTTCTTCTATACATGAAACATCTTGTTCTCATCCACTCAGACTCGCAGGGAGAATGCAGCCCATTCATGTAATTCCCAGACACTGCTACCCTTATAAAGTAAAAATTCCTTCAGAAATAGGCTTTTCTTTGTAATCTAGTATTAAGTGGTATTACTATTTTGCCCCTAAAAGGAAAGTCATTAAAAATTCGATATCTGAAAATGTACCCATATGTGGTCTATTTTTGGAACACAAAAGTGAAGAAATTATATCTGGACACCAATTCTTTTCTGCTAAACCCAAGACTGCAAAATAATAATAATAATAATAATAATAATAATAATAATAAAAAAGACTTAAAAAGCTATTAAATTTATTGCCTCTCATAGCATGAGGGACATTCCAATACTTAAATGACTTCTGCTAAAATATTGAAATATTCTGTCATCAATAATCACCACCTTATTTAAGGAATCTCTTTTATCAGAGCCTATGTCTTATAAGAACATATTATATATACTACCGTTTGAAATCTCTCTTTAGTATATTGTGTAGATAATAATATTCACTTTTTAAAAAATAATTTGAGGATCCAGAAATAGTTGGCCACATTTAAACTAACCTTTATCAAAAGAGAAAAATCTGAGAGTTTGGCACATGGAATCAATGCTCTATTTTAACCAATAAAATAGTAATCTATAAATGGAGGGAAAGGAGAAACCATTAACAGGAACACTAAGCATACTTTTGTTTTGAAAATTTTACTGACTATAAATTTTTCATGTGCTTTAAAAATTATATTAGCAACAGAGATCAAGTTATAAAGAGTGGGGAGAGCATCGATAGCATTGAAACATTTCCTTCCACCAGACTTCCTTTAAGAAACCTCATATGGTATTCCTGAAGTTACTCTGATCACATCATAGTGCTTGTTTAGAATATAGCAGATTTGGTCTTGTGGAATCAGAGGAGGAAGATGTAAAATTTTGGCCACAAGTCTCAGATTCTTTAAAAGCGCACTATTTTGTATTGCATTTTAATGTTTAGATCATTTCCTCTTTTAGGCTGAGTTTAAGAATGCCCAAAGACTGTATAACAAACCCACTGAAAACCAATGAATAATCTCATAAAACATATATGCAGTTTGGGAAAGGTGTCTTGTTCATTTTATATTCTCTTCATGATTCCATAATACACATAAAAATATGGTTTATTATTTAAAGAGTTATGTATAAAAGATTTGGATAGGAAAAGAAACGATAATTGGGCTCCAAAGTCTTTTATCTCTAGATCATTAGAAACTCAAAAGGGCAATGTATTTATCATCTACTCATCATATCCTCCAGAAAAATACCATTCGCGTGTAACAAAGGGTGACTGGTATACCTCAAATTTACTGGATAATTGGGGGGAAAATTAACTGTTGGAATTTTGGGTATACCCACAAATTAAAGCAATATGTTGTCCAGTTCAAACTACCCAACAGTCAGACGGGCAGTGTTGTGTCAGGAAACCAGAGGTCTTTGCCTCTATGCTTTATTTTTAGATACACTTGGTTCTGAGCTTTGTGGTAAACTATAGCCCTTTTGTAATTTTAATTTTACATCTAAATTGTAAATTCCCATCCTCTTTCTTTTACAGAGGTGGATAATTTTTATCCTAGATACCGTGATTATGAAATACTGACAGAAAAACACAAGTATCTGAAAACATTTTAAATCTCATGACTAAGGTTCAGGTAAAAAGAAAGTTGCTCCTTTAAAGGTAAATTTGCTCTCCCAAGAAAGAGTACAATACCTAACTGAGGTTTATTATCATTACTTTCAAAAGGGAAAAGGACTTCAAATGTTAATTTGGAATAGCTCACATTTAGGTTAATTTAATTCTTAACTTTGGTATAGTCTGATCTAATTAATTCTGAATCAAAGGCTGTGAAAGATAACAATTAAATATCAAGCGCTAGGGTAGGATGCCTATTCAGAAACTTGGGTTTTTCCTTTTCCAGGTGAAAATTGATATCTTCCTCATACAAATTAGGAAGGCTTTTTTTTTGGGAGGGGGGGGGGAAGAAAAGACAATGAAAAAGTAAGGCAATCAATGGGTATGACTGGTATATATTGTTATTCACTATGATTACATAGACTCAAGTATGTTATAGGGAAAATAAGGAAGAATATCTAATTGTCATGTTTGTTAACTGAATAACTTTGTAGGCCTCTTAAGTTGTATCAGTCCTTATATTTTTGACCATGTGTGTGTACAGGCACTTATTTGCATTATTTATTTTTTTTGAAAATCAGTTCTTTGAATTCTCTGAATAACCATTTAATTATGTTCTCTTCTCATACAGAGTATAACAATAGAGACTTGACAATGACCACTAACAAGCCCCAATTAATTAATTAACAGACACACACACACACACACACACACACACACACACACACAGAATTCTTGATCACTTGATAACTGGTAATATTTCAGTCTACTTTCTTATTCTGATGGGCCAGGAGGGAATATTTAACTTTATTGTATAGATTTTTTGCAATATAAATTAACCAAAAGTGATGACACATGAATTCAAAATTAAAGACTTAAGTATTTTATGATCATGTACATTTCCTCTAACCATGAATATGAGGAATGTGGCACTTCTAAAGGTCATTGATATTGGGGAAATTGATGGGTTATTTATTTTGTGAGTATTAACAAAGCTATACTTGTCTTTATGAAATAATTCTTACGAATACTATGGTTAGTTTTTATATCAGGTATGATCATTATTGGTCTATTTCTCATTGCCTTTATCTGAGAAAGAAATGAGAAAAGAGAATACTTTGATTGGTGGCACAGCTAATCGGACAAGGTGATAAGCTAATATACCTTGAAAGATTGTCCATGCTTTTAAGTTTGCATACTTCCAAGTCCTCTGTTGTCAAATACCACAGTATTCTGATTGGTTGATGATGTTAATTAGAGCACACATACTTTTACTATAGCCAACAATGCACTATTTTAACAGTGATATTTGATTCACAGCTGGTGCTTCCCATAAATTTACCCATCTTAGTAAATTATATCTCACTTAGTATGTTTCAGTCCCAAAGCACGGAGACAGACTTTACTCCCCTTCTTTAACATCCTACATCCAATTCCATAGTAAATTTTGTTAGTGTACCTTTAAAAAACTGGCTAATGTAATCTATTTTATTAAAAATATGTTAGGTGCTTTTTATTATAGTTTTTACTTTGCATTTAGGCTCTGATATGTTGTTTTATGTTTTGTAATGTGAGTCAAATCAGTTAGAACACATATTACAAAAATTTCCTTATCAAGATTCATTTATAAAAAAAATGATGTATTAAGGCTGCCTGGGTGGCTCAGTTGGTTGTGTCTGACTTTGACTCAGGCCATGATGTCATGGTTCGTGGGTTTGAGCCCCACATCGGGCCCTGTGATGAACGCTTGATCAGAGCTTAGAGCTTGCTTCAGATTCTGTTTCCTTCTCTCTGCCCCTTCTTTGCTCACGTTCTGTCTCACTCTGTCTCTCAAAAATAAATAAATATAAAAAAAATTTGATATATTAAACATGCATAAAAATAGGCTTCTCAATTATAAATAAAATGGTGTCTCTAGATGTTATTTTTACATTGTGCTTGTTTATTTATTAACAATGATCTTTCTCAAATAGGTTTACTTGTGTCAAAAACTAATTACATCTTTAAAGCATTGTACCAAATTTCAAATGTAGTAGGAAAATAGCGTAGTTATGGAAAAATAATTAAATGATTATTGCAAACTTTTTTTTTCACTTTGTACAATATGCATATCAATGCCTCTTCTTTAAAATCTGGAAATGATACATTTTGAGAGTCTGTAAATGTGAAAGAGCTAGGAGAGCACATATTTGAAATTGAGTGTCAACTCTAAGCAATTAATAATGGCAGCCTAGAGCATTGTGTTGAGAATCCTTGCCTGTATTCAGGGTCAGAGTGAAGATCACCTTGCCCGCTTAGTATGGTCTGCCATAGGCACTGAAGGGGAAGGAAACAGCATGACACATATTCACCATTTGTGAATATGGAAGAACAAAATTCTGACCTCTTTTTAAAACTCTGAATAGTAACTTCCATTACAGGAAAGATATATAGTACTCATCTCTGCTTTCAAAGTATTTAGCATAGTGGTGTGTACATAATATGCTCATAATATGTTGATAGCTGAATAAAAGTAAATTTCATTTACTCTTTTTAAAATATAAATTTTAAATAATGTCACATATTTAAAAAAATTATTCTAAGAGAAAGAAGCATGTGTCAGCATACATGATTAAGAAATGACCTTGAAGATGTTGAACGGTTCCTTGTCAATCTTTCCTTACCCCCAAGGGGAACATTATTCAGAAGTTTATAACTTTTCCTTTTGCTTATAATTGGTTTGCATATGTATGCATGCTTTTGTATTATTTTATAAATGTTTGAAGTTTGTGTAAATATCACACTGTGTATCTTCTTTGTTAACTTGCCGTTACACTAAATGCAATTGTTTTGTGATATTCATTTATACTGATGCATGTAGCAGCAATTCAGTTATTTTCGCTACTGCACAGTATACCTGTGTGTGTACCACGCAATTCATTTATTCATTTTCCATTGAAGAGTAACTTTGATATTTCCCAGATTTGCTATTATAATGCTACTATGACCAACCTATTTATAATATACTTGCACACCTGTAAAAATTTCTGTAGGAACCAGGATTAGAATTTCTCAGTCATAGGTGAATTTGTCTTCAATTTTTCTAGTGCAATGCCAATTTTGTTCCAAACGGGTTATACCAAAGTTTACAAACACACGTGCCACGTGTAGGAAATCTTGTGGTGCCACAGCCGTGTGAACGCTTGAATGCTGTCAAACTTTTTGTTGTTGCCAGTCTGGTGACTGGCATACTATGTTGTGTTTTTAACTTGTCTTTATCTAATTATCATTGAATTGATGTACCTTTTCATATAGTTATTGCTCACTCACGTTTTATATTCTGTAAAATATCTATTCAGGATTTTTGCCCTTATTTTTATTGGATTTCTTTTTGATTTCTAGTAAGTTTTGTCTTATTGATTGTACAAATTCATTTTTTTATTCTTTGTACTAACCCTTTGTTTGTTATCATTTTAGCAAATATTTTCCTCAGTTTATGGCTAAAAGGTTAAAATCTTTTAATAGTACCCTTGAACATTCATAAGCTTTTGTGTTTATTGAAGTAAAGCAGATCATTTTCTGTGTGTCTTCATTCATTATACATTCAGTAATGTATGTATTGCTATAGGTTGTAGGTTGTGGTTTATAACTTGAAACAAAGGTGATAAAAATCTCTGCTGCTATAGAAAATAGTTTATAGTGTGTATGTGGGTGTTGGGGATGGTGACAATCAATAAGGTTAAAAGTGTGTTAGAAGGACATACCTTGATAAGTGAAAAATAAATCAATAAGAGGGAATTATGTCCATAAGAATAAAGGAGTACAGTTTTTGATAAAATGACTAGGGAAAGCCATCTTAAGAAAGTGAGATTTGAGGGGCGCCTGGGTGGCTCAGTCGGTTGAGCGTCCGACTTCGGCTCAGGTCATGATCTCGCGGTCTGTGAGTTTGAGCCCCGCATTGGGCGCTGTGCTGACAGCTCAGAGCCTGGAGCCTGCTTTGGGTTCTGTGTCTCCTTCTCTCTCTGCCCCTCCCCGCTCATGCTCTGTCTGTCTTCAAATAAGTAAACATTAAAAAAAATTAAAAAACAAAAAAAGAAAGTGAGATTTGAATAAACACCAGGAAAGGTGAAAGATTGAAATGTGCAGATCTCTGATGAAAGAATGTCTCATTCAGAGGGAAGCATAAGAACAAAGTTCCTTAGGAAGTAATGTGCTTCGCCTGTCATAGAGTAAGTCAAAGTGTACAGTATGACTCTTGTCATAGACTCTCGTCATAGAGTAGTTAGGAAAAGAAATCAGAGTGGTAGTCAGGGTGGGGAGGTCAAATTCTATAGAACTTTGAAGACCATTTTGAGATCTTTGATCTTTATACTATGATGGGAAATCATTAGAAGGTTTTGAGCAGAACAGAGACATGATCAGACATATGTTCTAATATAATCATCTTGGCTTCTGTGTTAAACATAGATTTAAAAAAAGGGGGCGGGGTGGTGGCAATCATGGAATCAGTGAGGCCACTTAGAAAACTTTCACACTGATCCAGGGGAGAAAAGATGGTAGTTTTGACAACCGTGGTAGTTGTGGTGGTGAAGAATAGTATTCAGATTCTGGCTATATCTTAAGGCCGGCTTAAAAGCTTTGCTGACACATCAGATATAGGTGATAAAAGAGAAGCCAAAGTTTTTGGCCTGAGAAACAAGAATGGAGTTGCCATTTATTGAGATAAAGACTAGTGGAAAGGTTTTTGGAATAGAGGAGTTTAGTTTTGGACTAGTTTATTTTGTGTTATCTACTCTTTATAGAAATGGAAATGTTCATTAGACATCTGCCCATGCTTACACAAATCAGGGCAGACATCCAGGCTGGCCATTGATAAGCACATGGAAAACCGTGAGTGCAGGAGAGAGAGAGGCTTGAGAAGCAAGATACAGGACATGCCAATATTTTGAAGTCAATGAGATATTGAGGACCCTGTAAAAGTGTGTGGTGTTGCAGAATTCGAGTGAAAAGTATCAAGAGAGAGTGAAGGATCAATGCTGCCTGGAGGTCAAAAACATGTGGGCTGACAATGTTCTATTCAATAAGTGTTTATCTTAAGAAATACTGACTTTGAAGCCTTAAAGATATATTCTGACATTCTCTACAAAAAAGTTCCTATTTTTGATTTTTATTTGTTTTATACATTTAAATGTTTAATTTGTCATGACATGCCTGACCAGTTTTTTGTGTGTGGAATGAGTTTACTGATACCTGCAATACTCCAGTAAACTCACCGTTGTAATGACAACAAACATAATTGGAATGGCTTTACAAAACAGGTGTTGATTTCTCCCTCATGAAACAATCCAACGCAGGTCATGAGCAGCTCATTCTACTCAGTGCTTCAGATATTCAGAGCGCTTCCATTCTTCAAAGTCCTAAGTATTTTCTCCATTCAGCTGGCAAGTAGAAAAAAAGGAATGAAACGTCATGGGAATGTTTTATAGATCAACTTGGAGAAGATGTCCATCATACCTGCCAGTGTGCCCATGGCCAGAACTCAGTTGCATGGCACGTCTAGCTGTAAGAATACAAAGAAACATGGTCTCCATGTACATCCAGGAGCAAAAGAAAAATAATTTAATAGCAAACAATCATTTCCTGTCACAGGACTTAACTTAAAAATTATGTTTTTCATAAGACATTGGCATGGGCTCTGAGAACAGAAGACTTAAGAATACAATTATATAATTCATGGTAACGGGTGTGTTTCAGTAAAAGTGAAATTTCCTCATTCTGTTAAAATGATGTTGGAAAATCTTACACTTTTATTTAAAAAAATTTTTTTTACATTTATTGATTTTTGAGAAACAGAGTGAGACAAAGTGTGAGCGGGGGAGGGGCAGAGAGAGGAGGAGGCACAGAATCTGAAGCAGGTTCCAGGCTCCGAGCAAGTGGTCACCACAGAGCCTGATGCGGGGCTCGAACCCACAAACCGTGAGTTCATGACCTGAGCCGAAGTCCGACGCTCAACCGACAGAGCCACCCAGGCGCCCCAAATCTTACACTTTTATTTAAAAATTCTGAAGCCACTACACATTTAAGATAGTATTACAGTGAGAATTTATCCATACATAATTATTGTTTAACATGTAGTTTTTAAATAGTGTAGGATGAACTACATATGGCAAGCATTTGCAACATGAAATTTAAAGATGAAATGTTTCTGATTTTAAACAAATGTGAAAGTAATATTGTATCACTTATTCAATACATAATGATTTTATTTTAATATAAAAACTTTACTGCACTAAGATAATACTTTTCCCATGATGACTACATTTAATTATTATTTAATTGCTACTAAATCATTATTTAGTTTATCAAGAAGCACAATTGCCCTTTAAAAATGTCCTTCAACATAAAGTGATCTAGGTAGGAAGGCTTTATTGTAAAATAAAAAAAATAAATTCAGAACTAATATAACATTAATATTTTATACATATTTTGCTTTAATATTGCATCAGAAGCAAATTAGAATCTAAGCCCAGATTCATGTTTTGAATATTAATTGTTGAAGCTTCATGGATCTTTTCTGAGAGTTTGTTAAATCTCAAGTAACTATCATTAAATTATAAAGGGTAGAAAATGTCTATACTGAAAACCAGTATTTTATTAGGTCAGTATATGAAGGTACAAATGCCCCCAAATTAACATCAATAAAACTCTTGATATGCTAACAGAAAAAAAAAAAAGATATTTTAGTCTTAGTAATGAGCCTTAGAATCACGCTTTTCTGTTGGAAAAATATTTTGCCTTTAATGAGTATTTTGTCAATAGGCAAGGGAGCCACATATCTGGGTAATCAATAAACTCAAAACATGTATTGAAGTAAAAATGTTAAAGTAATATTTGAGATCTTTGTATGTTTTTTATTCAGACTTTTTAACATTATTACTTTTTTTTAAATTTTTTAAAATGTTTTTATTTGTTTTTGAGACAGAGAGAGACAGAGCATGAGTGGGGGAGGGGCAGAGAGAGAGGGAGACACAGAATCTGAAGCAGGCTCCAGGCTCTGAGCTGTCAGCACAGAGCCCGACGCGGGGCTCGAACTCACAGATTGTGAGATCATGACCTGAGCTGAAGTTGGTCGCTTAACCGACTGAGCCACCCAGGCACCCCTGACATTATTACTTTAGTATGACATGATTTCATTACTAAATATCTTGTCTGTGCGACTTAAGTTTTCAGAAATTTAATTCTAATAATCAAACAAAAAGCTTAAATGAATATATATATATATATATATATATATTTATTTTTTTTTTTTTTCAAAACAAAGGACACTAGGGGCGCCTGGGTGGCTCAGTTGGTTAAGCAGCAGACTCTTGGTTTCAGCTGAGGTCATGATCTCATGTTTTTGTGGGTTAGAGCTCCACGTCAAACTCTGCACTGCGTGGGATTCTCTCTCTTTCCCTCTCTCTCTGCCCTTCCCTCACACACGCTGCCTCTGTCTCTCTCAAAATAAATAAATAAACTTAAAAAAATTAAAAACAAACAAATAAACAAAAATGGGGCACTAGTATCAAGATAGGTGTCTGTTTAGATAAGGATATGCTTATAATAATTGGAATATCATACTTTGAAATGCAATATTTTGCTTCCAATTAGATAAATGTTACTATATGTACAACTTGTTACCAATAGTAATAAGTATATAATATTTATATATTTGAAAATAAAAATTAAGATTAAAAGGGAATACTAAAAATCTGATGCTTTATTAGGATAAATAAAGTTAAATTTACAGGGGCACCTGGGTGGCTCAGTCGGTTAAGCATCCAACTCTTGATCTCAGCTCAGGTCTTGATCTTAGAGTTGTGAGTTCAAGCCCCGTGCTGGTCTAGCTCCAGGCTGGGCGTGGAGACTGCTTAATAAAAATTTAAATTTACAGCAAGTGTCCAATTCCTGGTTCATTAACAAAGACACACAAGTACGTGTGCATGCATTCAGACTGTCAATGTGGATGGACAACATCGTATGGTGCAAAGTTAAATACTTTGAATTCACTTTGACCCAGTTGAATCTTGATTCCAGCAGTATTAACTGTGATCGTGGCCTAATGAAAGAATTATTCTCAAAGCAAAATTTATCATCTATATAATAGAGATAAATATAACATTTGTCCAATAAGTTTGGTTGTAAGGATTTAAGAAAATAAGGTATGATATGTGCTTGGTTCAGGCTTGGAACCAGTTACTCAGTAGGTATTGTGCTAAATTCAAAGATGACTCTTTTTCAGTTTGTGAAAAGCAATCTCTTTAAATACCAAATTATGTATGAATTTCAGTGCTGCATTGGCACCAAATTAACTTGAGCATGTCAGATTTGTGTAATAGCTCTGTCATGTAAGAAAAAGAGGTTTTGGTTTGAGGGCTCTAGATTTAAGACTTTATTTTAGCAGAAGTGAAAAGAAGTATTTTATTATTACTGATTTACCGTTAAATTATTAAGTATAAATACTAAATTAGTATTATTTAGTATTATAACTAAAAGCATATTATGTATATGTTTGCATTCTCCAACATACATTTTAAAAATATATATAATTGGGGTGCCTGGGTGGCGCAGTCGGTTAAGCGTCCGACTTCAGCCAGGTCACGATCTCGCGGTCCGTGAGTTCGAGCCCCGCGTCAGGCTCTGGGCTGATGGCTCGGAGCCTGGAGCCTGTTTCCGATTCTGTGTCTCCCTCTCTCTCTGCCCCTCCCCCGTTCATGCTCTGTCTCTCTCTGTCCCAAAAATAAATAAAAAAAACGTTGAAAAAAAATTTTTTTTAAATATATATAATAGTGTATCTGTATACATTTACACAAATATACACTGTTTCTTCTAACATAGCTACATGTAAAGATAACCGTAATTATGTGAAGGCATACATATATGTATATATGCTATATGTCATGACTACGAGTAATTAATTTAAAAATACTGGATGTTTCAGAACTTATATATAGTAATGATATTTTTTTTTTTACGGTGATGACTTCAAGAGCCTCTCACTGCTTGAAATACTATTGAAGTGATTGATTCGGCTGAACTTTTGGAGAACCTCAAAGTTAGCAAACGTGCATTATTTGCAATATGTCTTAAAAGTAATAAAATGATTGCCCACATCATTAAAAAAACATACAGAAAAGTCTCTTTTATGTATTGCTAGGCATGGTGTCTACAGTTTTGAGGATGAATTCAGGCAGGAAAAAAAGTAATAAGGAAAGTTCTCACTTGACCACCACTATTATGGTGCAACATTGGTGCACTGCAGAACAGCCATATATTTATAGGGATTCTTCTTCCTTGTTAGCAGTGTTTTTTTTTCTTTAAATGTTTTTAAACGTTTATTTATTTTTGAGAAAGAGAGAGCAAGGGGGGAGGAGCAGACACAGTGAGACACAGAATCCGAAGCAGGCTCCAGGCTCCGAGCTGTCAGCACAGAGCCAGATGCAGAGCTTGAACTCACGGACTGCAAGATCATGACCTGAGCTGAAGTTGGACGCTTAACTGACTGAGTCACCCAGGTCCCCAGCAGTGTTGTTTTTAGTGCCCCAACCAAGACATCCATTTTCACATGCTCTTATATGTTCATATTCCCACTGATGTACATACATAGATGCCTGAGAAGTCTACATATTTGCAATTTGTTCCTCTCAAAACAAATGAACATATTTGTCATTTAAAATATTTATAGTATTGCATTTCTTTCCCTTCTGTTGGCCTAAAATATGAACCGAATTTGCTTTGGAACAACACTGTTCCTGTTCCACATGGCATTTTTTTTTCATGTATTTGATTGATTATCATTTCCCTATTCAATCTTCTCTTCTATATGTTAAACATATCCAGATATTTAAATTTTTATTGTGAGTCCGGTTTCAAGTCATTTCACCATTGTTAGTAACTTTTCAGTTTGATATTCTTCTTACGTGAGATATGAGAGGAAACACAAGACAGTGGATAAAAACATAGACACTCAAGCTATTCTGTTTCTATCACTTACTGGCTGGGTAACCTTAGGCAACCTATTTAACCTCTCTCTGCCTCAATTTTCCCAGCTGTACAATGGAGATATAAATCCCATGATTGTAAAGTTGATCTGAGATAGAAAGTTAAATATTTTTTATTTTTTTGAGGTGCTGAGCTCAGTATTTAATTCAGTACTTTGGTTATGGTATTATCAAATGATACATATCAAAATAATAATATTTTATTGTCAAATAAAAGAGATAAAGGATGCATAGGGAATCAAAGCCCGGGGTATGCACAAGAAAGCACACAATGGTGGAGGAGAAAATAAAGGATAAGATATAAACATGTATGAGACTTTCTCCCACAGACTTTGTGGAGAGGAAACAACATGGATTGTTGCTCTAAATATGGGGAATCTTGGCAAGTCTATGATTGGCATTAGGATGATGCTTGACGACTGTTTGGTTTCCAGGTACAGTTTAGATGTTCATTCCATCGTGCTTAAGAATCTTTCCTTTTCTAACCATAGATTTATTGTATTGTGTGGTGATTTCTGTTCATTTGTTGGAACTCTAATCTAGACTATGTTGTTTGTGTAGACAGATTTTTCTCTTTTGTGCACTTGACATTTCCCATCCTCTACCCATAGAAAATTCTGAACAAAATTTTTGAACGAATTTTAAATAGAGTGTGAATATGCTCATATATAGGGATGAGGGGTGTTGTTTTCCTGAGCCACTTATGCGATGATGCAAATCCTCCACCAACCTCAGATTTGCCAACTATTCCAAAATTTTCTGTTCTTAAATAAGGGTAGAAATAATAAATCTGGAAGAACCTAAGAAAATATTTTTTTAAATAAAAGTTTAGAACAGAAACCTAAATTTGAGGGAAGGAATGAAAGCTTTGGAAAAGAAAAGTGGATTTGAGAAGGAAATATCCACTAGTTAATGGCATCAATTGAATTTGTTACATCTGGCAGACTCAGGATGCAAATAATTTTCTTTATTTTAAGTTAATTTATTTATTTTGAGAGGGGGGAAGGGCAGAGAGAACCCCAAGCAGGCTCCATGCTGTCAGCACAGAGCTCGATGCGGGGCTTGAACTCCAATGGTTAAATCACGACCTGAGCTGAGATCAAGAGTCAGATGCTTAACCGACTGAGCCACCCAGGTACCCCTGGATACAAATAATTTTTCTATCTAAAGATGGTCTATCTGTGGTCACACAAGGAGACTCAAGGTAAGGAAAAGAAGGTTATACTAATAAGTAATATTTTTTAGTGTTTATTTATTTTTGAGAGACAGAGTGTGAGCAGGGGAGGGGCAGAGTGAGAGAGAGAAAGACACAGAATCTGAAGAGGCTCCAGGCTCTGAGCTGTCAGCACAGAGCCAGATGCGGGCTCGAACTGACAATCCGTGAGATCATGACCTGAGCTGAACTCAGAGCCTTAACCGACTGAGCCACCCAGGTGCCCCTAATAAGTACTTTTTGATCTTTTAGGGTTTTGCTTATTCACATTTACAAAAAAAAAAAAGCATGATTTTTCTCTTACAGAATATTTAGCAGTTGTAATGGTTTGAATATTTTACCTTTATTCTGGCCACTTTTATTTTCTATATAGTAGATTGTGTTTATCCTCTTTCAATTGCTTTTCAACAACAACAACAGCAAGAGCAACAACAAAACTGACATGGAATAATGTAATTCCCAGGAGACTGGTTAATCTACATGAGATAGCTTTAAAATAAAACCAATGAAAAGAAAAGATTTTAAAAAATGTAATGAAAAATGTAAATCACATTGTGTATAGAGATTACTAAAGATTTCTGAGGAAAAAAAATAAAATAAACTTTAAATATGCCTAATAGGAGAAGGGCGATAACATCAGATCAGGTAAAAATTCCCGAATTTGATAGTGAAAACCTGGTTATGGATACAAAAAATGTAGGCAGAATAAAAGCTATTTACAGGAGTATGATCTAAACAAATGTTTCCTAAATAGGGCTATTTATTTTTTTTTATTTTTTTTAAACGTTTATTTATTTTTGAGACAGAGAGAGACAGAGCATGAATGGGGGAGGGTCAGAGAGAGAGGGAGACACAGAATCCGAAACAGGCTCCACGCTCTGAGCGGTGGGCACAGAGCCTGACGCGGGGCTCGAACTTACGGACCGCGAGATCATGACCTGAGCCGAAGTCGGACGCTTAACCGACTGAGCCACCCAGGCACCCCCTAAATAGGGCTATTTAAAAAGACATTAAGCCCTGGCTTAAATCTTCTTCATTTAAATGTTTGAGATTAGGTTCTAGAATTTATAGATT
The DNA here is from genome assembly GCF_027475565.1 of Acinonyx jubatus. Taxonomy (NCBI): domain Eukaryota; kingdom Metazoa; phylum Chordata; class Mammalia; order Carnivora; family Felidae; genus Acinonyx; species Acinonyx jubatus. The sequence continues at coordinate 57,140,203 of NC_069394.1, forward strand.
TAACCAGTTTAAGTTTTTAGAAAATTTTAAAACTGCCTGCACCTGGCCAATGTGAGAACCTTTGCTATAAATAGTTGGCCAGATATAGATCACAAAATGGAGCAGCAAAGAGCCCATGATACCATTGGGACTTTCAAATATAAGTAAGGTACTAAAAGAAAATATTGATTTTTTTTTTTCCCTTGCTAACAACTTCATATCTCAGGAGGTAAAGGAAAAAATAATGAGAACTGCTAATATAGATCTAAATGAATCAATAGAGAGAATCTGTTATATGAAATCACAGTGATGCGACTTTAGGAAAAACTGATTACGTCATATTTGATTATATGTGTTTTCCTAAGTGATACTCTCGGCACCTATTATAAGTGAATAAATGAAGTTGGGAAAATTGTTCTACAAGAAACTCTCAAAACAGTGCTTTGACCATACAATCATGAATAACCTTGGTGGAAAAGAATATGGGGCAGTGTTCACAAAACCCAAAGTGCTTTCTATGGCGTTCGTTATGACCACAAATTAAAAAAATTAAAATATGCCCACAATGCAAAGAAGAATTAGAGAAAATGAGAAAAACGTTAGCAAGTGTGTTTCAGAACAGAAATACAAAGACTGATTCTCAAAGTGCAGCATTGTTTTCAAATTCCCCAAATAAAGCTTTCTAATTATATTGTGAGCAAGATTGTGAAAATGCTTCTCGCGCTGCCAAATACTATGATAATAAAGCAAAAGAGGGAAAGATTACCTTCTTAACTTCAACTTTATTTCCATCTTTTCTGTCAGAGAGAATAATCTTCATGTGGAAGAGCGAAACGAAACTGCTGAAGAGAAATTAAAATTTAAAACCATTGAAGAGATAGGAAGAGAGGAAAACTATAACAATTCTCCAAATGACCTCACTTTTCTGGCTCAGAAAGTATCTAATTTAGGGCACTGAGTAATTCTGAAGATAAGATCAATGTCAGTAATCTTTGAGGAGTTATTGATAACAGGGTAGCTGCCATGAGAATATAGAAAGGCAAATGTCCCAAGTTTCTGAAAAGGTTAGGCAGTGTCTTAAAACTGTAGACCAGGGAGCTTGACATTTATGCTCAGTAAAATATTTCAAGGGAATACTAAATGGATGGATGGTTTTTTGAGTACTGAGAAAGGTCATGATTAGCAGTAGTCAGCCTGTGTTCACCAAAAATAAGATATGGTAGACTGTCTTCATTCCCTATATTTGAGATGATGACTAGGTCAGTATTCCAGAGGACAGCTGTAGAAATAGCCTATCTGGATTAACACGGTATTTTCCCTGCTCTTTTATACACGATGGAACTGCATAAACTGTATGGCAATGATGATAGGCAGACTCATCATTAGTTGAATAACCTTATCTAATATGAATATGAACTACTGATGGACATAATCCTGGAAAGAAATAAGACTACTTGCACCTTTTATTTTTAGCATTTTCTCCCCAACTAGGAAGGCCATGTTAGGTGACTGCAATGGGACGTGTTCCAAATTTCACGTCCTGAGTCCAAGCAACAACAGAGATTTGATATACATTCAAGTATGAAAGTGAGGGAGCGGTACACCAAGAGCATGTGATACTTATAACATTGAAAGGCATCTGCTCATCAGGCAGATGGTTGCAGCAAAGTGAAAAACATAGGATCTCTTTAAGATCCAGGTAAGTACTTGAAATTTGCAAAATGTGAGATGATAAACCTGACACACCAGTGGAAAAGCTTCAATGTGGTCAATACCGTTCAAAACCAGCAGAGAATTCAAGTCACAGGAGAAGACATCATAGCCTGAAACACTCCTGAGACGTTGGGAAGAAGAACCAGGGTGAGGCACTGTAACCAAGGAAATCAAGTTGGAATTAGGAATAACTGTAACTGTATGCAGAACCAATGTAAAATTCCAAACCTTGCAAAGGTCGGGGTTCAGAAATAGGATTTTTAAAAATAACCACCAATATCTGAGTTATTTTGAAATATCATGAGGTTTCAGGTTTTGTAGAGCTAGAATTCTTGTATAAATACATTATGATAAAAAGCACACAACAAAATTTACCATCTGAACTATTTTTAAGTATACAGTTTACTAGGGTTAAGGATACTCACACTGCTGTGAAACAGGTGCTCAAAAAAATTGTTTTTACTTTTTTTGACTTTATACATTTGTTTTGAGACAGAGAGAGGTTGCATGTGATCAGGGGAGGGGGAGAGAGAGAATCCTGAGCAGGCTCCTTGCTGTCAGCACGGAGCTGGCCTCAGGCTCCATCCCACCAACCGTGAGATCATGACCTGAGCCAAAATCATGAGTTGGATGCTTAACCGATTTAACCAAGGTGAGCCACCCGGGAACCCCTCTGAAAAGCTTTTATCTTACCAGTCTGAAACTGTTTACTCATTAAAGAACAACTTCTCTTTTTCCTCTATCCACTCCCCTTGGGAACCACTGTTCTACTTTCCATTTCTATGATTTTGTCTATTTTAGATACTTCACCTAAGTGGAATCATATGGTATTTGTCTTTTTGTGACTAGCTTATTTCACCTAACATAATCAAGTTTCAACCATGTTGTAGCATTTGACCGAATTTCACCCCACTTTTTTTTTTTTTGCATGTATATGCCACATGCTTGTTATCCATTCGTCAATCAGTGGACATTTGGGTTATTTTCACCTTTGGGTTATTGCAACAGTATTATTACAATAGATGTACACAATATCTCTTCAAGACCCTGCTTTCAATGATTTTGGATATATATCCAGAAGTAGTATTTCTGGATATTATTGTAGTTCAGTGTTTGAATTTTTAAGGAACTTTCTGCTGTTTTCCATAGCAGCTGCACACATTTTACAATCACACCAACAGTGCACAAGGGTTTTGACTATTTCATATCCTCATCATGTCTCTTCCTTCCTTGCTTCCTTCCCTCCCTCCCCCCTTTCTCCCTTCTTTTCTTCCATCCTCTCTTCCTCCCTCCCTTCCTCTCTTTCTGCCTTTCTTTCTTTCTTTCTTTCTTTCTTTCTTTCTTTCTTTCTTTCTTTCTTTCTCTTTCTTTCTTTCCTTCTCTCTTCCTCTCTTTCATAGTAGCCAGCCCACTATATGTGAGGTAATATCTCATTGTGGTTTTGATTTGCATTTCTTTGATGATTAGAGATATCGAGCATCTTTTCAAATGCTTGTTGGCCATTTGCATATATTCTTTAGAAAGATGTGTTTTAAGTCCTTTTCCCGTTACTTAATCAGGCTATTTGATTTTTATTTTCTTGTGGAGTTGTATGAATTCTTGATATATTCTGGATATTAACCCCTTATCAGATATATGATTTGCAAATATTTTCTCTGTTTCAATAGATTGCCTTTTTACTCTACTATGTCCTTTGCTGTACAGAAGATTTTTGATTTGATGTAGTCCCATTTGTGTATTTTTGCCTTTTTTTTTTTTTTTCTGTGATTTTGGTTCATCTTCAAGACGTCACTGCCAAATTCAGTGTCATCAACTTTTACTCTATGTGTTCTTGTAGGAGTCTTATAGTTTTAGAATCTTAAATTTAATTTTTAAACTAATTTAGGTTATTTTTTTGAATCTAACATAAAATAGTATCTAACTTTATTCTTTCACATACGAATATTCAGTTTTCCCAACACCATTTATTGAAGTGACTGTCTTTTACTCATGATGTTGGCACCCTTGTTGAAGATCATTTGACCATATATATCAATGTTTAAATCTGGGCTTTCTATTCTGTTCCATTCCTTTATGCCATTATCATACTGTTTTGATTATAAAATCTGTGTTAGTCGGGGTCCTCCAGAGAAACAGAACTGAAAGGATATACATAGTTTATTATAAGGAATTAGCTAATGTGATTATGAAGGCTGAGAAACCCCAAGATCTGCAGTTAGCAATCTGGAGACCCAGGAGAGCTGATATGTGTATAGTTCTAGTCCAAGTCTGAAGGTCTGAGAACCAAGAGAGCTGATGGTGTAAGTGCCAATTCAAAAGTCAGGAAGCATGACATCCAAGAAGAAAAAATGTTTCAGTCTGAGTCTAAAGGCCAGAAAAGACCAATACTCCAGCTCAAGGAATTAGGCAAGAGGAACTTCCTCTTTATAGCCTTTTTGTTATATTCATGTCTTTATCTGATTGGATAAGACCCACCCACATTAGGGTGGGGGCAATCTACTGTACTCAGTCTACCAATTCAAATGTTAATCTCATCCAGACACTTACAGAATAATGTTTAGCCAAATGTATGCCCACTACATGGTCCAGTCAGGTTGACCCATAAAATTAACCATCACAGCAGCATTGTAATAGAGTTTGAAATTGGGAAGTGCAAGTTCTACAATTTTGCTTCCCTTTTTCAAAATTGTTTGCCTATGCAAAGTTTCTTGAGATTACCTATAAGTTTCAGGATAAATTTTTAATTTCTGAAGAAAAAATCCATTGCAATATCGATAGAGATGGCATTAAATTTCTAGATTTGATACTTTGGACATCTTAACAATACACGTCTTCCAGTCCATGAACATACATATTTTCATTTATTTGTGTTTTAAACTTTTCAACTATGTTTTATAGTTTTCAGTGTATAAGTATTTTACTACCTTGGTTAGGTTTATTACTATAATTTTTATTCTTTTTCATACTATCATAAATGGAATTGCTTTTTTAATTTCCTTTTTGATTATTTATTTTGAATGTTAAGAAACACACGTGTTTCTTGTGTGTTGGTTTTGTATCCTTTAACTCTGCCACATTTGTTCATTAGTTTTTAACAATTTTTTGGTGGAATCATTAGGGTTGTCTACATATCAGAGAATGTCACCTGCAAATAGAGATAACTTTACTTAGCCCTTTCCAATTTAGATGTGTTTTATTTCTTTTTCTTGCTTAATTGTCCAGTCTAGGATTTCTGATAATATGTTGAATAGTCATGTTGAGAGCAAACATTCTTGCCTAGTTTTTACTCTTAGAAGAAAAGCTCTCAGGGTTTTACCATTGAGTATGATATTAGTTGTGAGCTTTTAATAAATGACCTTTACTGTGTTGAGGTAGTTTCTTTCTATTCTTAGCTTGCTGACCATTTATTGAATCATGTCAAATGAGTTTTTTCCATCTGTTTACATGAATATGTGTTTTTGATTTTCATCTTGTTAATGTGGTGTATTTCAACGTATTAATGTGATTTTTTAAATTAAAGTTTTTATCTAAATTCCAGTTAGTTAATATACAGTGTAATATTAATTTCAGGTATATTATTTAGTGATTCAACACTTACATACAACACCCAGTGCTCATAACAAGTATTCTCCTTAATACCCATCACCTATTCAGCCCAAGTATCCGTCCACTGATGAATAAAGAAGATATGGTATGTTTATACAATGGAATGTTACTCAGCCATAAAAAAGAATGAAATCTTGCTATTTGCAACTATGTGGATGGGGCTAGAAAATTTCATGCTAAGCAAAATAGGTCAATCAGAGAAAGACAAATGCTATATGATTTTACTCATATGTAGAATTTAAGAAACAAAACAGATGAACATAAGGGGAGAATAGATTAAAAAAACCAAGAAACAGTTTACTATAGAGAACAAACTGAGGGTTAAATATACTGATTTTTGTATGTTGAAACATCCTTGCATTCTAGGATTAAATCCCACTAAAAGGAGATTTTAATGGGATTCAGTCCCATTAAGGGGATGGTGTATAATACTTTTAATGTGCTATGAAATTTAGTTTGCTAGTATTTTGTTGAGTATTTTTGCATCATTATTTATCAGGGATATTAGTCTGGAGTTTCCTTATAGTATCTTTTTTTGGCTTCAGGATTAGGATAATGCTGGCCTCATAGAATGAGTTTGGAAATGCTTCATTCTCTTCAATTTTTTGTAATGGTTTTAGAAAGACTGTGTGAATCTTTCTTTAAATGTTTGATAGAATTCTCCAGTGAAGCTACTTAGTCCTAAATTCTTTTTGTTTGAAGAATTTCAATTACTGATTCAATCTCCTTATTCATTATTGGAGTATGTTCGTATTTTTTATTTATTCATGACTCAGTTTGGTAGGCTGTGTGTTTCTAGGAATTTTTGTTTCTTCTGTTAACCAATCATACAATTTCCCACAGTATTCTCTTATAATCCTTTATTTATCTGTAGAATTGGTGGTCATAACTCTTCTTTCATTTATGATTTTAGGTATTTCAGTTTTCTCTTTTTTTTTTCTTACTGTTGCTAAGGATTAGTCAATTTTGTTGATCTTTTCAAAAAATCAATCCAGTTTTATTGTTTTTATTTTTTCTAATTTTTTTAAATGTTTGTTTATTTTTTTGAGAGAAAGAGAGACAGAATGCAAGTGGGGGAAGGGCAGAGAAAGAGAGAGAGAGAGACAGAGACAGAGACAGAGACAGAATCTGAAACAGGTTCCAGGCTCTGGCTGTCAGAACAGAGCCAGATGCAGGGCTCGAACTCCTGACACACGAGATCATGACCTGAGCTGAAGTCGGCCACCCAACCAACTGAGCCACCCAGATGCCCCTCATTGTTTTGTTTTGTTTTAATTGTTTTTCTATTTATTTCATTTCTCTACCCTCTGATTTTTTTGTTTTCTTTTGTTGCTTTTGGATTTAGTTTTCTAGTTTCTAAAGTATAAAGTTAGATGGTTGATTTGCTGTTTTTGTTCTCTTTTAATGCTTGAATTTATAGGTGTAATCTTTTCTCTTAGAACTGCTTTTGCTGCACCTCGTAAATTTTGGCATGTGGTATTTTCATTTTCACTTGACCTGAGATACTTTCCAATTTTCCTTGTGACTACTTCTTTGACCCATTAGTTATTTAAAAGTGTATTTTTTAATTTGCGTATATTGGGGGACATTCCACTTTTCTTTGTGCTATTGATTTCTAGTTTCATTCCATTGTGTTCAAAATGATATTTTGAATAATTTTCATCTTCTTGAAATTCTTAGAATTGTTGCCTGACAGCTGGTATATCCTGTGTATTGTTCCATTTGCAACTGAGAAGAATGTAAATTCTTCTGTTGTGTGGCATCTTCTGTATATGTCTACTGGGTCTAATTGGTCTTCAGTGCTGTTCTTCTTTCTTTATTGATCTTCTGTCTGGTTATTCTATCCATTATTGAAAGCAGGGTATTTAGGCCTCCTAATATTATTGTCTATTTCTCTTTTCAGCTCTGTCAGAGTTCACTTCATATATTTAGGAGCTCTGAGGTTTGGTGCGTAAACACTTATTGTTATATATTCTTATTGAATTGGATTTTTTATCATCATACGATGATGAGCTTCTTTGTGTCTTAAACAGTTTTTGATGGACTTAACCTGGTATAGAAGGTGTTTTCATGGTTGTTCTGCCCTATGCCATGTAAGGGGAGGGGCCTGGACAAATGTGCCAAATGCTGTGAATTTTCTTACCTCTTTTGTTACAATTCCTTCCCTGTTTTTTAATGGCCTGGGTGCTATAGCTGCTCATCTGGTCTATAGAGGTCTCATGGATATATTCTAGTCTGTTTATTGCTGCTAACTCAGGGTCTCTGTGGAGAAAGGATGGTCTGTGCCATCTAGCATGTCATCTTGCTTTTGTCACTCTGGAGCTGGAATTTTGAAAGCCCTCACCCAGAACAAGAGAGGAGGTAAGGTAGTCCTATTTTAAGCTACTCTAGTGAAATCTTATCTGGAACATTTTATTCATTACTGGAAAGCACATATTAAGATCTTCATAGAAATTAACTGAATATGTACAGTAGAGAATCCAGAATTGTGAAGGCCTCAAAATTACATCATGTAGAAGCAAAGAAAAGAGCCTGAATTCCAAAAGAAATCATAAAATGATGGCTTATGAGATTATGTTTGATAATCTTCATATTTGAACATTTATACTTAGCAGGGATTCCAGGTATTCCAACAAGTATAACTCACTTTGAAAATGATTGCAATATTATGGATGAGTAATGTACAATATTATCTTCAACAAGTTAGGATAATGTGTCTGTTCCCATAACCATGAATCAGCATGCATGTAAGTTGATATAACTACCTGATTTGATATCTAACGATACCAGAAAACCCAAGAATAAGCATGTTGTTTATATTCATCTAATAAATAAAAGAAAGCTTCAGATTTGGAAATCAGGTATCATGTTTTGAAACTAATTTAATTTGCTAAATAGTTCTAAACATATCATCTTAAATTCATTCATTTATTTTAAAAAATTTGCTCTACCTGTAGTATAAAGAAGCTGAGAAATTTCGGTCCACTTAAAGTTAATTTATACCACAGAAAAGGAAAACACAAGGAATCATAGCTTTTTATCCTAAAGAATTTGTACCAGCATATTGCTGAATATGTGTTTCAGAAATAATGGAGACACGGAGATTTTTTGATTAGATATAAATAACTGCTAGAGCTCTAATAAGATATTTGATGAGGAAAGTTTTTAATGAATGTTTTCTTTGGAGCTATTTAATTTGACTATTGAGAATATGGATAAACAATATTGAAAAGTGGTCTTAGTGGTCAATACTATCTAGATTTTTCATTATAAGTTGCAATTGCAATTATAGCTGCCACTAATTGAGATCTCACAATATTTAAGGCATTCAGTCAATTTATATGTGCTTATTTTATTGTATATTTCTATTTATTTATTTAATTAATTCAATAAATATTTTTCTTTTTTTTAACAAGTATTTTCAAGGGCAAGCAACTGAAGATGTTTTCATATGCTTATAGTGGTTGCCATTTATTGTCAAAAATTATAAGCAATTTTCTCAGTAACTTCATTTAAAAAAATGTTTTTAATGTTTATTTATTTTTGAGACAATGTGAGAGACAGAGTGTAAGCAGCGGAGGGGCAGAGAGAGAGAGACACAGAATCTGAAGTGAGTTCCAGGCTCCGAGCTGTCAGCACAGAGCCCAAGGTGGGGCTCGAACTCACAAACCGTGAGATCATGACCTGAGGCAAAGTTGGACGCTCAACTGACTGAGCCACTCAGGCACCCCTCAGTACCTTCATTAATTAGGTGCCATTATTCCCATTTTACAGATGAGGAGATTGAGGTTCACAAGAGCTCACTAGCAGTTAATGGTAGGATTTAGATTCAAATTCAGACACATCTAATTCCCAAGCATAAACTCTCCCAATCTGTAACTATTTTTGAAAATGATTACCACAACTTTTATTCAGGTACCAATTTTTCTGATAAAGGTGAAGTATTTAGGACAAGGTAAGAGTGACAGATTAAAAATATTTAGATTGATCATAGATCTAAAGATGAGGACTTCAAGATAAAAAAATCTATTAATTAAAGCCTTGATCTAATAATTACAAAATATGGCTTTTTTATAGAGGATAAACTTTAACATTTTGAATCACATATCTCAGTTTTGAATATTGACTTCATTGGATGTGATTGACTTGCCTTTATTTTTGTCAGCCATACACCCTGATTTTTGTGTTGGAAAATATAATCCTCTTCCCTATAAATGTAAAATACTATGTAGCCCTCTGGCTTTTCCATCTAAAGATAGATGGCTATTGTGGCTAAGAAAAAATGTGATTTGATCTGCATCTTTCTGAAATCAAGCATAGGACTATGAGTGATACTTTATTTCATCAGACATGAATATGCATGAGATTCATACTATGCCACTTGTATTTATGTATATGGCCATAAGAAACTGCATAAATTTTGGACTAGTTATTTGCACTTTGTGGGTTTTTTTTAATATGAAATTTATTGTCAAATTGATTTCCATACAACACCCAGTGCTCATCCCAACAGGTGCCCTCCTCAATACCTCTCACCCACCTTCCCCTCCCTCCCACCTCCCATCAACCCTCAGTTTGTTCTCAGTTTTTAAGAGTCTCTTATGTTTTGGCTCCCTCCCTCTCTAACCTTTTTTTTTTCCCCCTTCCCCTCTCCCATGGTCTTCTGTTAAGTTTCTCAGGATCCACATAGGAGTGAAAACATATGGTATCTGTCTTTCTCTGTATGACTTATTTCATTTGGTATAACACTCTCCAGTTCCATCCACGTTGCACAAAAGGCCATATTTCATTCTTTCCCATTGCCACATAGTATTTTGGTACATCATTTGCAAAAAAAGAGAATTGGATTAGATGATATGTCTCCAATTGATTTCTAGAAGTATTTATTGAGATGCCCTATATATATGAACTCAATATTGTGAAAAAATCCTTATTCATCATCTATGAAGAAACAATACATCTATTAAGACATAATTTATCTCCTTTCTATTTTAAATAAAACAACAAGACACAAATGATCTAAAGTATCATTCTCACTTGATAGAATTCTAACCAAGAGAAAATAATCAATATTTTAGTTAGTTTACTGTGGGTAAATGTCTGTTTTGGGAGGAGGCATTTGTTATATTAAAGTATTTCAAAGATGATTTGAAGATCTCTTGGACGCCGTGGAATGTCACGTAGGAATCTATCAGTCCCAATGATTGTTAAGCTCTCTTCCAATTTTGGTAATCTTATGAATCTTCTTCATTTTAGAGCATTGATGTAAGAATTTTAAATTGTTTTCCTAAATAGGAAAGAAATACAGTCTTGGGACTTTCTTGGTGAGAGTCCAAATTAAGAATTCCAATCTAATTCATGTAGTTGTTATTGTTTTCATTACAGAAATCTAAGTCAACAAATGATGCTTCTTTGAGATGTGTCCTTTTTATTCAATTGGAATCTTAAAATTATTGCAGATATTCTAATTTTCTTTTTCATGCTTACAATGGATAATGGACCTCTTAATATTTCTCAAGATTCCTTTTCTATGGATATGTAGTAATTATTATCTTCTTAATTGTGAGTTGTGGAGTAGGTAAAAAGTGTATGTTTTAGCTTCAAAAAGAAGATTGGAATATAGAATATCTTTTAAAAGGCAAAATGATGAAAGATGTATACCAATAACTACTAGAAAACCAAAACCACTGTTTAAAATAAATCTTTTCATAATTATGAATTATTTCTAGAGTCACTATTTTTATTCTCATGGGAAACTCAAGTCTTTCTAATTTATTAATAATTTTTATATTATTAATTCCCCACTTGGGGAATATATAATTAGCCCCTTATATATTCCCCAAGTTGGATGTATTCATAATAATAGTATACTATTTGTTTGGAGTCATAACTCACCTAATTCCAACAATGCTTCTTTCTTGGTAAAATACTTCAAAATATGTGACTAAGTAAATGCTCACAGAAACTTGGAAAATTTATTTTATTTACATTTAATAGTTGAGATTCTGGAGGCTTAAGTGACTTGCACAAGATAAATCTATTAATAGAAGATCTGCTTTCATAACTTAAATATGCTGTTTTCAAATTCAATCTTGACTCATTAATTTACCAATTAATGTATTCCATGACTATTTAATGAGATGTATGTAACAAGAAAGACTTGGCAAAATCCCTCCTTTATGAGAATACTCATTGTAGGGTAGGAAAGGCAATCAATTTGTGAACAAACAAACCAGAACATTTCAAAAAGGTATGAAAGAAAAGAGTTGAGTCTGAGAGACTGATGGATCTAGGGGAGAAGGTTGGCACCTTATAGACAAAATTGTCAAGAATAGTGTCTTTTAAGTAATAATATATTACTTTAGAAATTAAAAATGAAAAGAAAAAAGCAGTCTGTAGAGCTGAGGAAAATTGTTCAATGAAAAAGAAATAGGAAGGTCAAAAGTTCTCAGGTAATAAACAGCTTGTCCCATGTGATTAACAGAAAGAGTTCAGTCTGTAAGAAGAGATAGAAAGGAAGCCAAAATCTAATAAATAATGGATGGGGCAGAGAGCAAAAAACTGGAAAGATATGCAAAAGCCAGATCATGCCCTCTTATGAGTAGTGAGAGAAGGCAGCAGGGTTCAACGGATTCTGGAATGGTCAGAGAATAGCTCTTCAATTTTAACAAGTGATCTGGAATAGACTTATATCCTATGTGTCCAGGAAAAGATCTCTAATGATCTAGATTGCAAAAGTGTAAACTTTTAGGTATATATTTTTTATTCTCATTACAATAATATTAAACAAGATCATACAGGAAAAGATTGTACAAGAGAAGAGGGTAAATTGGAGTGTGTGGTATGTGTGTGTGTGTGTGTTTCAAGCCTTATTGTCTTAACCCTATACAAGAAGGCAAATGATTTAAAAATCTTCTTATAAAAGGTTTATAAAATTTGTGGAATAAACACCTATTTATTCCTAAGTAGCAGCAGTAAATGTTATGGCTTTTCTTTTAAAAAATTAAAATGTTTTGGGGTGCCTGGATGGCTCAGTTGGCTAAAGCATCCAAATCTTGTTTTCAGCTCAGTTCATGATCTCACGGTTCATGAGTTCGAGCCCTGCATTCAGCTCCACGCTGTCAGCGAGAAGCCTGCTTGCAAGCTTGCAAGCTTGTATTCTCTCTCTGTCTCAAAAATAAATAAACTTAAAATAAAAATAAAAATTTTTGATATGAATATCTTTCCTTTTCTAAATTTGTGAAGTAAAATGAAGAACAGTGCACAAAGATATTCCTTGTGTATTTTATCCACTGGAACAAAATCATGAGAGATGATTACACAGTGTTCAGTCAAGGTGATAGATATCACTATGAGAGCTCTCAAACTCTGCTTTTAGGACCTCTTAACACTCTAAAAAATTGAGTATTCCTGAAGTTTTGAGTATCTAAGTTGATATCGAGTATCTAAGTTTGAGTATTGAAGTTGATATCTATATATATTTACCATATTATAAATTAAACTTTGAATTTTAGAAGTATCTACTTATTAATTCATTTCAGAATTAGCAATAATAAACCTATGTTACCAAAAATAAGATATATATTTTAATGAGATATTTTTATTGTAAAAAATTAAGTTTTACCAAATAAAATGAAATTGCTGAAAAGATTGGCATTATTTATATTCTGTGCAAGTCTCACTAAAACCTTACATAATAAATTCTCCTATTTCTATATGCAGTCTGTCTTGGTTAACATATAAAAAGAAAATCAAATAGATAAGTAGTTGGAAAGGAAGGCATATTTTAATATTCTTTCAGATAACTGTGGATATTCTTCTTTGGTCTTACATCAAAACTAGGTTGTAGTCCCTTCAAAATTGGTTGCAGTGTGATATCCATCTATACCAATCAATTTTCTTACTCTGTTTTGTTAAAACCCACCGGGCTATCTTGCACTTTTTTTTAAGTTTTATTTATTTTTGAGAGAAATACAGAAAGGGAGGGAGGGAAATGGAGGGGGAAAAAAGAGAGAGTGAGCAGGGGAGGGGCAGAGAGTAGGAGAGAGAGAATTCCAAGCCGGCTTCACACTGACAGCTTGAACCCACCAACCGTGAGATCATGACCTGAGCCAAAATCAAGAGTCAGATGCTTAACCAACTGAGCCACCCAAGAGCCCTATCTTGCACTTTAAATGAGTCTACCCATGTGTTATATTGTACTATTATACATTGGTCTTTTGGAAAATAAGTTCACTGAATTTTGCACACCCTTCGAATGTTAACCCATTTTCATATATATTATTTAAAAAGTAATGTTTGTTAATTCCATCCTGTATTTTATCGCAAAAATATTTATAAATTGGGAAATGAGTAGGCTCTGAATTTTACTTCCCATTACTTTTGCTTCCTCAGTGTAAATGTGAACAAAATTAAAAAAGCAATTAACATCTTGGTATTGTAGTAAAATAATTTTGACATTGCAGAGCTCTGAAAATGTGCCTTGGAGCCTCCCAAGGGTCTACAGAGCACATTTTGAGAACTGTTGCACTATGACACAGGCCATGATCAGTTTAAATTTTTATCTTAGAGCATTTGGAAGGCTTTGAAATGGTTTAAATAGAGGAGTAATATGATCTGATTAAAAATTAAAAAAAAAAAAAAAAAAACAACAGTCCGGCTGCTGATTGGAAAAGGGTTACTTTGTAGGGAGATCAGTTAGGAGAAAACTTCAGTAATATAAGAGAAGAGTTAATGGTGACTTAGACTGGGGTGGTAACAGTGAAAATGGAGGAAAAAGGATAGAATATTCAGAAGTAGAACCATGGGCTTGCTAATGGGTTTTGTGGGAATCAAAACTCATGTCATGGTGACATTTACTCGGAAGGTTAGGAGAGGAGTAAAATATTTTGAAGGGCAACTAAAGTTCCTTTCCATATAGTATTAATTAGGGAAATACTTAAATATCTGTCTTGAAGGAAAAACAAGTATCTTCTTTTGCATAGTTCCCCTGTATACTGTGACCTTGCCAAACTTCCTGTTTTAGTGCTAGGAACTTTCTATATTTTGTGGAATTTTCTCTGTAGACAATCATGTTGTCTAACCATAGTGATGCTTATATTTTATCCTTTTAAAACTGAATGGCTTTTCTTTCTTTTCCTTGCCTTATTATACTTTCTAGGTGAAACCATCTTACCTGGAATATTCCTTATCTGGCTGCTAGACAGTTTTCAATTATCCGTCTATTTTATTTAACAGATACATCACAATTTGTGTCCTTTAAAAAGTTAATACATTTCATCTAAATTGTTGAATTTATGGGTGTGACATTGTATTCATATTTATTGTATTCCTTGATTATCCATTCAAAGTCCATAGAGTCTATTGTGATGTTCTCTCCTCCACTCTCTATATCTGTAATATGTGTTCTCTCTATTTTGTTTGTTTTTTGCCATTGTCAGTCCAGCTAGAAATTTATCAAGTATACTGATCTTTATAATAAACCAGATTTTGGTTTCATTAATTTTCTCTGTTATTTTCCTATTCTTAGTTTCACTATTTTTTTTTCTCTTTTCTTTATTATTTCCTTATCCTGGCTTTGGATTTAATTTGCTTCTCTTTTTCTAGTTTCTTAATACTGTAGTTTAGATTGTTGATTTGACACCACTCTTTTTTTTTCTTTTTAAAAAAATTTTTTTTTAATGTTTATTTATTTCTGACAGAGAGAGACAGAGAGAGAGAGACAGAGCATGAGTGGGGGCAGGGGGGCAGAGAGAGGGAGACACAGAATCTGAAGCAGGCTCCAGGCTCTGAGCTGCCAGCACAGAGCCCGATGTGGGGCTCCAACTCACAGACAGCGAGATGATGACCTGAGCTGAAGTCAGACACTCAACCGACTGAGCCACCCAGGCACCTCTCACCATTCTTTTTTTTCCATATGAGCAGTTTATACTGTGAATTTTCTTTTAAACACTGCTTTAGCTGCACCCTACAAACTTTAATGCCCAATGTTTTCATTTTCATTTCATTTAAAATATTTTCTATTTTCTTTTTGTCATATTCTCTTTGATTGATGGACTGTTTAGAAGTACATCGTTTAATTTACAAACTGTATTAGTTTGATAGTGATGCAGGCTGGCTGCGTCCAAGAACCCAGAGTGAAGTTCTGCCGGGAAAGTCCTTGGCCTCACACAGGGTAGAAATCCAATGCAAGCTGAGAGGAAGCAAAAGCAAGTTTACTGAAGACATAGAGACCATTTACAGACAGAGCATCTAGAAGACTCAGAAAGGAAAGACAAATGAGTTGCCATCCTTGCTTGGGGTCTGGGGTTTTTATTGAGGACTGTGGTCTAATGATTTGTCTTCTCAGGCATTCAGGATCAAAGACAAGGGTTCAGGTGTCCTCCAGAAGCCACTAATGCCCTGGAGCCGGGGATTTCGATGCCTTAGTGGTTTTGGAAAAAGTTCGTGACCACCCTGCTTCATCACTGCTTAGATGTTATCATTGTGCTGGAAGATTCCAAAAAAAATCATTAATTCCTTGACCTTTACAAAGAGAACATACATCATCTGTTCCATAAGGAAAGTGTAAGGTGGAAATATGCGTCTTAACAAGAATAGAAGGGGGGAAAGGAGCAAAAAAACCAGTATTTTACGGGGTTTCCTTTAATTCCCCTGTCTCAGTAGGGCTGCTATGACAAAATACAAAAGACTAGTGAGCTTAAACAGCTGAAATATATTTTCTCACAGTGCTGGAGGCTAGGTATCCAACATCAGTGTGTCAGTAGATTGGGTTTCTTCTGAGGTCTCTCTTTGGCTGCCTTGCTCTGTGTCTTTACATGGTCTTTCCACTCTACCTGCACTCCTGGTGTCTCCTTGTGTGTCCTAATCTCTTCCTATGAAGACACCAGTCAGATTGGATTAGGACCTACCCTACTGGACTCTTTTTTACTTAGGCATCTCTTTAAAGGCCCATCTTCAAATACAGTCACATTCTGAACTATTAGGGGCTAGGGATTTCACACATAAGTTTGGGGGTGACATAATTCACCTCTCACACAAATATTTAGAGACTTTCCATATCTTTCTGTTATTAATTTTCTACTTTCATTTTATAATGGTTTGACTACATAGTTTGTATAATTTCAATTCTCTTAATTTTGTTAAGGTTTATTTTACCTTCGGAATATTATCTATCTTGGTGAATATTTCATGTACGCTTGAAATGAGTATGTTATTCTGCTTAGTGGAGTGTCCTGTAAATGTTAATTAAGTCCTTTTGGGTGATAATACCATTCAATTTGTCTATATCTTTACTGATTTTCTGACCACTTATACTCTCATCGACTGATAGAGGAGTGTTGAAATTTCTGACCCCAATTGTAGAGTTGTCTATGTATGTTTTAAGTTCTATCAGATTTTGTAACTCATATTTCAAAGCTCTCTTATTCAGTGCATAGACAGTTTTTATTGTTGTATCATCTTGGAAAACTGACCCTTTTCTAGTTTACAATGTCCTTCTTTTATCCTTGGCAATATTCCTTGAAGAAATTGTTTGACCTGATCTTACTGAGGCTGGATATGGCTTTTGTTGTTGTTATAATTACCATGAGTGTATCATGGACTTAGATTATCCTGTGTTATTTTGTGTTTACAGTGGGGGCTGATTTGTCGAGGATTTTTCTCAATGTCTAATCTATTTTTAGCTTTAAAAATCTAAAGCTCTAAAACAAAACTCTTCCTTTTGTTCATGAGTCTCTCCACGCTCTTCCCCCTTTATCAGAAGAAACCTGCTATTACTTCTTAACTGAGTGCTTATTGGCTTGATGATGAAGAGAGGGGAGAATGTCCTCTATTATTCTGGTTTAAGAGTATGCATTAATCTTAGGCATGCATTGTTTTCTTGTGTCTTTGGTATTGGGTCTTATCAGTGATCTTGTTCTGTTTACAACTATAGGAAACTATCAATGGTATATGTTAAGGATGAATTCATGTTTCTCTGCAGGGATAGAGAATTTTTTTTTTTTAATTTCCATTTCCTTTTCCTTAGCTTCAATTCATGTTATAGTGCCCTCAGGGCAACACAGTTTTCTGCTCTTTCTAGGTTGTAGAAGGGTTTTGCTTCATAGAAAGATGGGTAAAATGTATCTGGACAGGGATCTGTGCCTTTCCTGTAGTGGCTACAATTCTTCTTCTCCAAGCCTACTTCATGAGAGACACTTTCTCAAGACCCTTGTTTTGCCCTCGGTCTTTCTTGTGAGCATCCAGTGAGGTCAGTGGAAAAGAGTTTGTAGAGGGGTGTGCATTTCCTTTGTGTCTGAAGTTATTAGGGTTGCTACATTGTTATGCTAGCCCCTTTAGCAATTTGTTAAAAAATAATTTAAGTGAAGGAAATCTTAGCCACTTTCATGGTGTCCAGCGTCATCTACTCCAGGTAAATAAGTGCTCTCATCATGTCTCTCCTTTGATGCATCTGTGTTTCCTTAAATTTTGGGTTAGTTATTTGACTTGTAACCTCAGTTGTGATGTGCTTAACAAAAGCTGTGAATTTACATTCTCCATCATTATTTTGTTATACAAGTAAGAGTTGATGCTCTTTCCAGCTTTCACCCTAAGCAGATACCAGAAGTTGCAGGATCTACTTTCTCAGAGTTCAAAATAGAAAGTTGTTATTGCACAGGGTGCATGGGTGGCTCAGTTGGTTATGGGTCTGACCCTTGATCTCAGCTCAGGTCTTGATCTCACGGTTATGACTTCAAGCCCTGAGTTGGGCTCTGTGATGGGTGTGAAGCCTACTGAAAGAAAAAAAGAAGAAAGAAAGAAAGAAAGAAAGAAAGAAAGAAAGAAAGAAAGAAAGAAAGAAAGAAAGAAAGAAAGAAAGAAAGAAAGAAAGAAAGGGAGCTTTATTAAATAATATTTAGGTTCAAAACTTATACAGTAGTTTGAACATCCCTGAACTACTGATAAAGCTTTGTTTTTAGACAAGTTCTTTATGGGCCTTTGACATCACACTAAAAAAATACTTTATTCAACTCCAATCCTTATTTTTGTTTATAAAGATAATACCATCAGAGAAATTTGTGACAAGTATTATATTTTTAATTCTTTGGAAGCCAAGATAAATGAGTCTTTTCTTACATATATACTTTCTTCTTTAACTAGCTCTAGCAAATATTGATTTCCTCTTATATAAACCTCATAATGTACCAAAAGGTTAAGTTGTTTTTGCAATATAAGTTCCTATTACTTAATATAACCCCACGAAATTTGCCAACTATGAAATTGAGATGATTTGGTTTACAAGTCATTTTCTGAACCTTCTTATCTGTAGGGATTTAAATAGTCAACCAACTAATGCATTGAAAGAATGACCACTTATACTAGCATATAACTTATTTTAATCATTTCTATGATTTTGTCCTTGAGGTGTTTCCAGTCTCTTAGATTCTTTCTAATTTTAGTTATTCTTTTGATTATTCTTTCGGTTTGACCTATAATGTTTATATGTTTATCATTAGTTGATTTAATATCTTGGTTGTTTATCTCAAAAGAAAATTGAATTTGGATAACTCCATAAAATATTCATGAAAAAATGAATTGAAAATTTCTTTTTCAATATTTCTTAGTTGATTTTTTTAACATATTCCAGCCTTAATTACATTAGAAGAATTTTTAATTGTCCATTTTAATACCTCTTCTAGAGAAATTGCATTAAATAACAACAATGATTTATAGAATGGCTGAAAAGTATTTTAATAAGCAGTGGGTTTGCAATCACATTTTTTAGCTTATATTTTTATTGTACCACACCTGTTATTTTTGTTCTACTCACTTGGTGATCTGTCTACTCAAAAATTTCCTTTGAGAGATGCCACCTCTGGTAATAGTGAACTAGGAAATTTAGAAAAACTCTCACACTGAAAAGAAAAGCTGGCAAAATAAATCTGAAGACACTGGAAAGTTAAAAAGCTAATAAGGAATTATAGGGTCAAGATCTAGGCAGGTTAGAGAGTAAAGGAACCTTGAAAGGTGAACCCATCATTTTAGGCTGCTCTCACTTAAGAGATTTTTTTACTTAGAGGATTTTGTGGACTACTGTAGAGGTGGCAGAATTGGAGAAGCTGAACAAAGCTTTGAAAGCCTCATGGAGCCTGAGGACAAAAACTGAAACCCAGGGCCCTCAAGCTTTATGTTAGGTCCTAAAAGTCTACATACAAGGAGTAAGGGTTAATCAGAAGTAGTTTAGTCATTGCTGAGACTGAAGCACAGTTTCAACCATCTCCTTGGAATGGGTTATGTGATCTGAAATTGCAAGTGCCCCTAGCTATCTTCAAGAACAAAAGTATATTCCCTCTCAGAGAAGCCGTAATCATTCTAGACCTCAAATTATTTCTAAATATTATAAAGCTTTGCAGTCTGTCAAAATAGCAAAGGTGTATAAGACTCCATGTTTTAGAACCATAGGAGAACAATGCAAGTAGAAACCTATCGGTTTAGGTAGTCCAGAAAATGGAGTCATGAGACAGACTCTAAATGGCTGAACTTGTTAAGCTTAAGGATTTCTAAGTAGATTGAGAAATTTGACAGAGAACTGGAATATGCAAAATAAAGCAAATGAAAGTTCAGGAACTAAAAAATTCAGTAAATAAAATTTAAAACTCTGGGTGTGCTTAACGTTAGATTGGACACACATACAGAGATAATTACTTGCATAAAATGTAGGACAGAAAAATATCCAGAAGTGTGGAAAAAGAAAAAAGAAAATACAGTTAAAACAAGAGCGAGAGAGAGAAGATATATTGAAAAAGTTTGACATACATGACACAGGAGTTGTAGAAAGAGATGGGGCAGAAGCAATGTTTGAAAATATAATGCCTAATAAATATTTTCCGAAACTGATAAATGATATTATGATTGGAGAAGATAATATTCAGTAGGCAGAGAAGGAAAGATTTGGGTTGGAGTTCTGGTGGGGGAAAACACCTATTTAGGAACAATGCTGGGAGTGTCTGACGACAGAAAACCCCCTCATGCATAAGGTTCCTCTTAATGTAACTGAGGCCACCTACTCCCCCTCAGGTTTCCCCTCAGGAATTTGACAAAAGACCTAAGTATGGCCAAAGAACACCCCTCATACAATGGAAACGAGTCCATCAGGAGTGGACAAACCAGCACCTAGAGCTGTCAAGCCAATAAGGGTAGAACGTGAGAAGGAACGAGGAGGAAGGCATGGGGGAGGGCTGACCAGAACCTTATAAAACAAAGACCTTTGCCTATAGATAGTCCTTGGGTATTCACTTTTGAATGTCCCCGCTCTGTAAAGAAAGGTTTCAGACTATTCTTTCTTTCTAATCTTATACTCTAATAAACTTTGGCCTGCTGCTCATTTTGTGTCCACCTCTTCATTTTTCAAAGGTTTCAAAGGGGTGTGACAACGGATCCCAGGTATTGTGGTAAAAAATTCTGCAACAACATCAAGCTTCAAGAATCACTGTGAACCTCATGCAGAATAAATACAAAGCACGCTAGAGAAAAAAATTCCAACTAAGCAATTATAAAGAGAAAATGTTAAAAGTTCCTGCAGGAAAAAAAAAAAAGGTATTATTTTGCAAAGAGCAAAAAAAAAAAAAAAAAAAAAAATCAGCTCAACACCTGTCTTCTCAACAACAAACTCAACAAAACCGGAAGGCAGAACGTAGAGAAATGATATCCTATAAGCACCGAAAGAAAGATGGAAAATTCCTTAGTATACTGAAGTTGAACAGGGATGTAGATGAGTATAAGAAGAGTCATGAGGGGCGCCTGGGTGGCTCAGTGGGTTAAGCGTCCGACTTCAGCCAGGTCACGATCTCGCGGTCCGTGAGTTTGAGCCCCGCGTCGGGCTCTGGGCTGATGGCTCAGAGCCTGGAGCCTGTTTCCGATTCTGTGTCTCCCTCTCTCTCTGCCCCTCCCCCGTTCATGCTCTGTCTCTCTCTGTCTCAAAAATAAATAAAAACGTTAAAAAAAAAAAAAAAAAAAAGAAGAAGAAGAGTCATGAGACCAGAAGGAATCACGGCAAATCAAAGTTACGAGGCAGCAGACATTTAGAGGGAAACAGAAAGACGTGTCATGTGGCCCATGAGAGGGAAAAGGAAACAAAAGTTCCCTAGATTCCACAGAGTTCTACAGTAAGCTCTCTTTTTTTCTTTCAATGAATTTATAGAGACTCTATTTCTGTGAAACAAAAGAACTCACTGAAAGCTAAAACTTTGGTTAGCACTGCCAAATATTGACATGAGGAGGACACTGGGTACGCTGCTCTCTAATGATTATTCCTTCCTTCTTATAAGCTGTGCTCCTTTCATAAGGTACGTTGGGCATCTTCAAGAAGGAATTAAAACATAATACGTCTAAAGTGTCTTGTGGCTCTGAAAGCATGCTTGCTTACCATTTCTGCTCCCTCAAGAAAACAGGAAACTGCTCTTCCTCCAGGGCCCTGAAGAGTTTTGCTGGGATGTTACCATTGTTTTAGCATCTGCTAAGAGAAATCCTAAAAGTGGCCCGTGCAGTTCTGTCCTTTGAAATGGTGTCTCAGTTGGCCCTTCAGGAGCGGAGCAGAAGAAGGAATCCCTAGACTAGTAAATCCAGTCTGAGACCCCCAAAACATTTGGAAGATGATATGGTCTCTCTCTCTTTCAGGTAGTCACAGCTGGAAGCATTGCAGTTTCTATTAGGATTTGTTTGACAACACTTGGACAACAAAAGAAAAGGCATGATCAAATTTGCATCCGGTATTTTTCCCTGACTTCCATTAAAAAATATATGAATGTGTGGTCTGGTTTAGAGAAGGAGGCAGCCCCTGGTTTGGTAATCATGGCATGCGGGCCGCTTTCAGCATGGGCTGAATGGACTTTGCATCAAATGCAAAAGAGGCATTGAGGTCAGTGCTTCTCAAAGTGGGGTCTGGTAATGCTAGTTTCATAATAATACTAAGAGGTTTTATGCCTTTTCACTCATTTTCTCGGAAATACATGGTGAGTTTTCCAGAAGCTATGTACGATTTGTGCTCTCACAATAGACTGAGCACAGAAGCAGATTTAAGAATCCATTTATTCTCTATTAAACCAGGTATTGAAGATATTCAGAAATCTACAAGAAAAAAAAAAGAAAAAAGAAAAAAACTATTTTTATTAAATTTTGGAGAATAGGTTTTTGTTTAATAAAATATTTTATTTGTCAACATGAGTTTTGTATTGCTTTTGTAAATTTAATTAATAAATATCTTTAAAGTGCCTGTTTTTACTTCTAATACAGCATGTATTAAGAAATGTAACTCACATAAGCAAAAAATTCTTTGGAGTCCTCAATAATTCTCAGGATGTACAGGACTCTGAGATCAAAACATTTATAAGCCTCTATATTAGATATTTTCTTAGTAAAATGGCAGGTTCTTTTATTTTTTATGTTTTTTTTCTATTAAAAATAACCATACTTTGTATATACTTTAATAACTCTCTCAGGTTTCTCTAAACAATTAAGAATATCTGATTCTAGCTAATATTTTCAAATTGACTAACCACATGGGGGTTTTTTTGTTCATAATCTTGAACCTATTTTGCTCAATTATTGTTGCAAAAAATGTGTTCATTCCATGTGTATACTTCCTGTTACTATCTTCTGGTATATCATATTCCAAAATTTAGGATAAGAGCTTTTCTTGGCAAAAGTCTTTTTCATTTTAATTCAAGCACAACTTATTGAATGAATATTTACTATATATATTTTTGTAGTCACTGAGAATAATAAAATAAATAGTATGATGATGAAATGCATTATTTTCAGTAGTTAGGAAATAATATATAAAATTGCCAAAGAATTATGAGGCAATATGTAAGCACAAAATAGTGCACCTTGATTGATAATTGATATAATAAAATGTTTAGCTCTATGAGTTTTTCATATTGCTCTTTTAAAGTACTTAGGTTGATGGTTTAAAAATATCTGCTTGCATTTCTATTAGTGACTACAAAGATGTGGTATTAAAACAGAAAACAAGAAATGGCAAACATGGAGACATAGAAAAACCCATGGTATTTCCTGAAGTATCTGTTACATAGTTTACAATATATAGCATAAAGTTTCATGTGTCCTAAGCATATGTATCAGTCAGGATTCTTCAGAAACACATACTCACACACAGATTTATTTTAAGGAATTGGTTGGTGGAATTGTGGGAGCTGGCAAGGCTGAAATTTGTTCTGAAGGCCTTTATTATTTGGATGAGGCTCCACCAAGATTATCAAGGACAATCTCCTTTAGTTAAAGTCACTCGATTGCAAATCTCAACCATATCTACCAAATCCCTTCCCAGCAACACCTCTATTGGCATCTGATGAAAAAAACTGGTTACTGTAGCCCAGACAAATTGATATATAAAACTAACCATCGCAATATACTACTGCATTTTCCTTCGTACAATAAAAGTGAGAAAAATGGGAAAAAGAACAGGGTAGACAAACAGAAAAAAGTGGAAATGATTGTTTCCAATGGAATGTTTAGCATTAATTTTAATCTATAGAACAAAAATTTAATACATAAATGCAAAGGTCAAGTTCTACATTTTGCTAGTCACCAGGCTGTGGGATTGGTCCATAATGTAGTCTTGGTGATTTTATAATCTAGGGGAGAAGACAGGATGTAGATTACCCTTAACATCCAGTGGCAAGTTTTAAAGACAACAGAAGCAACATCATTCCAAATGTTATGTATATCATATCTGTATTTTTCAGATCAATGAATGCACAATCCTTTCAGGATATTCTAAGGATGAAAGTTTTCTACAACTTTTCTCCCCCCACCATTTACTACAGGCTATTTCCTGATCAGAATAGAAAAGCAATGATTAAAACAACAACAATGACAAAATATACTCTCAACATATTGCCTGCTCGTGAAAGTTAAGTTTATCAGGAAAGGTGATTTTGCTGGAAGAGGGCTGAGCATAAAAACCCTGCGCACGGCAGAGTCACATTTCTTTTCTCCTTTTTTGGTCCACATTCTATTGACAGAACCTGTGACAAGAAACTGAACAGCTGTGTTGTTCTCAGATTGAAGGGCTTGTATTTGTAGCCGTCCCATCTTTTGTTAGAGGTAAGCACTGCGCAAAGTTGACGGAGGATACCATTATCCACTGATAGTCTTAAGATCATATTACCCAGATAATCTTGTCTTTCTTCTCCCAAACTCTTGGGCAGAATCCAAGAAAAGAAAGAGGTGCCGAATTACTATATTTGTTATTGTACAGAGCTGTAACTCAACCCTCATTGTCCTTCATTATTTTTTCAAGCCATCAGGGCTAATTGACAGCAAGCTTTTATATCTAGATTTGTTCCCATTAGAAGTCCTTGTGTCCTTGACTACACAGGTAAGGTAAGAACTTTAATTACTGCAGTAATTAGATGTATTGAGGCAGCTGTGCTTTGGCTGAACCAAAAGTAAAGCTCAGAAATGAGCTATCTTTCTGCAACTCTGATAGGGATGCTGTGCTTAGTGTCATTTTCTGAACAATCAAAAACATGGCAAGTAGGCAAAAGCATGGCTTCAGTCGGAGGAAATTCTACCCCTTCTCCAAGTCTAATCACCTTCCTGACTTTATCCCTAGTTTGTTATTTATTTTTTATAGTCTTCCTTTATTATCATAGCAGAGCACTGAGATCTATAAGGAAAATACTATGAAAGACACAGGATTAGCTTTGAAAAATCCATAGTCTTATGGTATGAACAAGAAAGGAAAGAAAAAGAAATAAATCTTTAATGTAGTACAATGGCAAATTAATTGATCTGTATTATGTGTTATCATTCGGTTTAGTTTCTGTGAAAAGAACACATTCGGAGAAGTATGTGCCACCTAAATGGACATGTTTTTCAACCTGAATTAACTAACCCTGTCTTACCTGATCAATGCTGGGGAAAAAAAAAAGAAAGGAACTTTTTTCACTGAGATTATTCATGCTCTCTTAAAAGAGAGAGTATTAAACACATGGAACATATGAAGTATTAATTTTTTGGATTGAATACTGAATTCATTGAAAATCCTTCAAAGATTAATTATGAAAGTAAATAGATTCAGAACTTACAAGCTATATATATGGGCTTTAAAAAGAGTTATTTTCTTAATTCAAAATTACTCTTTCAGAACTTGAAACGCCTTGGTCTAATGTATTTCACAATTTTGTGTGCTAAAGAGAAATCTAAAGGCAGTTTGATTCTTTAAAAAAAATTTTTTTTATGTTTATTTATTTTTGAAGGAGAGAGAGACAGCGTGAGTGGGGGAGGATCATAGAGGGAGACAAAGAATCCAAAGCAGGCTCCAGGCTCCGAAGTGTCAGCACAGAGCCAGATGTGGGGCTCAAACCCGTAAACCACGAGATCATGACCTGAGCCAAAGTCAGAGGCTCAACCGACTGAGCCATCCAGGCTCCCCATAAAGTCAGTTTGATTCTTAACTTCTTTGTAAATGCCTTGCCTGCCCCCCCGCCCCTGTTATTATATATATTATTCTCATTACCAATGCTGTTCTGGTTGTTTATGCTGCATAAAAAGCCATGCCAAACTATAGTGGCATGAAAAACAATTATAATTTATTTATTCCCAAATTGGCATTTTGGGCAAGATCTGGCATGGATGTCTAATTTCTTGTGTCCACTGCATAGCTAAAGTGGCTCAGCTGGAGCTGAGGGCTCATGTCCAAGATGGCTTCCCTCACGTGGCTGGCAATTTGTGTGTATACCACCAAAAGAGGGGGTAGTGAGTGGCACATTATATTCACTGTTCCATAATAATTCTGAAATCTATCGAAGCACATTTTCTAGTTCATTTATTAGGGCTTAGTACTCCTGCCTAGGAATGATTCTTCACAGGCTTTTGTTCTGACCTTTAGGCTCTTGGTTTTTCCTTCGGAGTCATCCTTTCTTTCCATAAAGAATTGTTATTATTTGCTGCTGAGTAGTTTCATCAGCTTGTTTTATCTTATAGTGGTTCAGAGACCTAAAGGTCATTTTTCATTTTGTACTGTCACTGTTCAATTAAGTACAAGGCAGCAGTGTTTTCAACTGCACAATTCCCTTAAAAATGCAGTGGGTTTTTAAATGAATCTTATTGTTGTTCATCTACCCAAAGTCATAACCAACAACTGTTTTAGGTAAGATCTCCTCCATTTTTGGCTTCTTGTTAGACTTCTAACAGAAGCCTGTGATCTGCACGTTTAAGATTACTAGAGGACTTTATTCGACTGAGTGAATTTCTGAAGCAATTCTTAAATCTTAAGAGGCACTAAAATGATGCCATATTCCCACCTTGGATTTAATATTTGCTCTGCAGTTCATTCTCACTTGAAGGACTTGGGGAGGCCAGTAATATTATTATTTTTTTAAAAAATTGAACTCAGTAAGATCTGGCAGTTTATATCTCCTTCTAATTTCACTTGAAAACAAAACAAAAAAAATAAGTTTTCAACTCATTTCTTTATCAAAACCAGTGAGAAGGACCCACATGGCACTTTAAGTAGTCTCCCTAGGAACCTCCTTAGCTAGGGCATCCGATTCATTAGGTTTGCTTTCTATCTTCCACGTTATCAAAGGCAAAGTGTGCTGACACGGTTTGCCTCTATGTAACAAGGGTTCCTGTTCCTCCAGCCCCCAATAATATTTTCTTCATATCTTTTAAATCATCACTAACAGTCTCCCCTGAGTGCCATAAAGTATTATGGAGAATCTATTAATATTCTCTGCAAGGCTCTTTAATCTTTCCCTAACACTTTCCTCAAAGTCCTTTCAGCTTCTACTTGCTACCTGGGCCCCAAGCAACATGTTTTACATTTCATGATGATGGTGCCCTATTTCTAATTAACAAAATTGGTTCCAGTTATCTATGGCTACCTAAAAACTACCTCAAAACTTGGTGACTTAAAACAAAAGTAGCATTGATTTTGATCACGATGTCCCAACTCAGTGAAGGCTTAACAGAAATAGCTTATTGCTCTGTTCCATTTGGCATCAGTCAGAGCAAAGGATAGGGATTGGACTCTCCTGAAGACTTACATGTTCACAAATTTGCCAAGTGATGCTGACTGTCAGCTACACCTCAGCCGGGTGTGTTGACTGGAACACCTACACATGGCTTTTCCATTTGACCTGGGTTTCTTCACAATATGGAACTAGGTTCTATGGACAAGCATTCTAAGATGAGAGCGAGACAAAAGCCACATCCTTTTATAACCAGATATATATATATATATATATATATACACACACACACACACACACACACACACACGCACATATATATACATATATATTATATTCCACTAGATATATATTATACATATTATAGATATTATATATATATATATATTAGATAGATAGATAGATAGATAGATAGATTAGAGATATAAATATTCAAGAGCCAGACAAAAGCCGCATCACCTTTTATAACCATATGGTTATATATACATACATATTACCAGGTTATATAACATATCTTCCATATTCCATATATCTACAGTGAAATAGATCCCCACAATTTCAAGTTAGAGAAACTAGACTATGCAATTTTATGAGGGAATAGAAAAGTTCTGGAATTAGAAATAATGCTCTGATTACTTTTGGAAAATACAATTTCTCTCAAGTCTGCTGAATTCATCCTTTGACGTGTTTTCATTTATTTTCTGTGTTTCAGATTTTTTTCCATTTTTAATTTTCAGATTTAGGCCTAATTTTTGTGGGTTTTTTTACGGGATCATATACTTAGCCATCACTTTGCTGACATTACAATTGAGGTTCATAAGACAAGATAGACAGACACAGGGCTCAGATCATCATTTTGAACTGGAATCCTTTTAATTTTTCTCTAACCAGCTGTATTGATGATTTTGAAGAAAAATGTGTTGAATTTTAAGATTGAAATTTTATATTAAAAGTGAAAATTACGTTATTGTAACTTGTGAATGAAACACTGCTGGTTGTGTTATAGATTAAATAAAATTGGCAGCAAATGAAAAGTAAACAATATTAATTAGCAAATTACACATGGGCAAGCAATCAATACTGTCTAAAATAAAATTCTGCTAAACTCTTAACCAGCAGCAATACATCATTTAAATCCCAGAGCGACAGCAGGGACCGTAATTATAAACAAATGTAAAAAAAATCACTGCAACATTTTTGAGACCACCTACAGCCTCCTTAGAATTAGAATGTTTACAGTTATAATTTCCATATCATCGTACTTAACCACATATCACTTTTTAATTATTAATGAAATTTATATTTTTCTTATCCACACACAAAAGTGTTTTCATTTAAAAACTAGAGTAAAGCAAAATAATAAATAAATCAAGTTACTCATAATTTTACTCAAAGAAACAATCATGCTAATATTTTATCAATATCCTTCAATTCAATTGCTTTCTTGTTCTTCTACATCCCTATCTTCTTTTGTCTCTGCCCGTCTTTCTCAACTTTCTTCTGTAATTATCATATTATCATATTATATTATATTATATTATATTGACATCTTATCTTTGTTTTGTCTTCTTCACAATCACTGAGTTTGAATGTCATGATTAGAAGATTTGTATACAGTTAAATGTGATAATATTCTACACCTGTATTTAAATCATTTTGTATGTTTAAACATGAAGTTTATGTGTCCCTTCTCTAGGTTTCAACATTTATTACCACAGAGTCATACATCTTTATTGGAAATGGATCTTTTGTACTCAATTAACATAGCTTTCTGGCTGGAGACTTTGGTGTTGGAAACTAGGGCCCAGCGTGCTGGTCACGTGAGCCCATGTGAGCTCTCTGAATGTCACTAAGTTCCCTCCAAGTCTAAGGGGAACAGAGTAACTCATGACGTCTATTCAAAGACATTTCATATGCGAGTGTATTTCTGATTATGAAATCCATTCAATTCAAACACATTTAAAGCATCACTTATGCCTTTTGAAAGAGCAGGCACAATTCTAGAGATGAAATGGGTTGCACGCGTAATTTTTATATGAAAGCAATGTTTGCTTCAAAATACGATTTATGTTTTTAACAGTTCTTCTTCAGCTGTGGTTTGGCCTGGATTTCAAGTCTCATCACACTCCCACTGTTTTCTGACTTCTTAAGAGCCAAGAAGATAGTGTGCCATGATCAAAACCCAGTGTGCTTGAACAAGTTAACTACTTAGTAAAAACATTATGTCTAGGAAAAAAAGAGCAAGTACAGGGACAACTATCTGCAAGATTTTTGTTGTGACAGAGTGAGTTTTTTTTTTCAAACCAGGTATTAAAGGGGAAGCTCAGCAAAAGGTACACATTTCAAAGGTGCTTTCAAACAGAGAGTTTCTTTTCTGTGTCCGTTACCCGAATGAGAAATGCATTGTAAAGGCTAAGTGACCAATAAATGGATTTTAAGCATGCGATTTAGTTGGACTCTTCCTCTTTTTCATTTGAATCTTGTTTGATTACCATTTTTTCAGATGCTTTCAAATGTTTACAATCTATCATAAGAGCCTTCTTTTATATAGCACAGTACCTCCTTCCACTGGGCACATCCCAGCATGACTCCAGCATTTATAGAGGGGGGATGATTCCTAATAGGCTAGTTTTTCAACTGCAAGTGGAATAAAGGCTAATTGCAACAAACCACCCCAGTTTAGTAAAACTAGAAGTCTCCTGGCCAGTCAGACAAATCCATTAGGATTTTATTGGGTCCTAAAAAGAGTTATGTGATTCCCTAGGATCCAATCCTTGTCAATCAGGCATGGTAAATTGGATTCTTGAATAGGGAAATCCCTTAGGGAGAGTAGATGTTATCTAGATCAGATGCAGTGATTTTTTCGACTCTGTGCTCACTAGGTTCTGTTCTCTCTTTAGTGAACCAATAAAACCATAATAAGTATTGATTAACCCATTACTGAGCATTATCCACTGGCTTCTGCCTGGCTGTATTTAAACACTACATTGTACTTTCACAGTGCCACTGTACAAACACTTGCCTTGCTTTGCCCTCTTGCCAAGATGGTACCAAGTATATTTCCTGTTAGTGAAGACTAAATATTTCAATTATACTACCCCTGCCGGTTTCCAAGATGTTCTGCTGGTTTTCTGAAGAAAAAAAAAAAAATCATGCAATTTGGTTCTGGTACAATTGGATATATGCATAAATCAAGTGTTTTAGTGTTTTCAGATCTCAAGTAATATTTTCCATCAGGGGAAAAAGTAAAAGTTTCATCAGAAAACCTAAGAAAGCTTTTCATGTTGACAAAGTAACTTTTACATTAGTCTAGCATTGTATGTCTTTTAACAAATTATGTAACCTTCTAATTATTTATGATGTCACTATAGGGAGTTTTCATTAACACACAGCTGATTTCATTAAGTACTGAAAACTTCATAATATTCAAGAGACCTCCAAACTAAAGTTTGCCTGATGTTATGAAGTTTTAGTGGAGGTGTTTAAAGGTTCCCCTGTAAATTGACTATGTATGAAGATAAAATTTCTGAGGGGGCTGATCTATGATATTTTCAGAAATTCCTTTAACTACTACGTGATTCGTAGCTCTCTGATTCTTCTTTCTGTGTGCTACTAACAGTTAGAAATGCAAAGATCAGCCAGATAAATTAAGTTTGATTAGAAGGGACAAGGTCATGTGCTGAATGGAGATAGGTCAATCTTAAGCATCAGAGAGAAATCCACATTTTTTTTACATCCACATAAATTATTATGTTTTTATAAACTATTTTGTTTCATATTTATTCTGACTACATACAGTTTTTAGAAAAAAATATGCTTTGAGAAATTGATGTGTATTTATGTTATTTTGGAGTTTATAGTTTCCAAGGCTATATTGCCTTTTGTGTTCATTATAGAATAGTCATTTGATCAAGTGATTTTCAATACATTGTCAAAATAAATTACATTCACTTCATTAGATGTACAGGAAGTGTAGCTAAAGCAGGGACAAGTATTAATTTAGGACTCTGCAGAAACTGACACTCCATCTTATGACCCTGAGGCTGTATTATTCAAGATACCTAGTGATGGAAGGAAGTCTGTCTCCATAGCAATTACCTAAATCTTTTATCAGTCATTTCTGGAAAGAAAATTAGAGCAATTGTGTCAGGATGGTCATATGGGCAGAAATTGCACACTCATTCAAACCACTTATGTGTCTGACTTTGTCCTTGCTTGATCGCTGCTTTTGTTTACTACTCTGTGTTTGAAAGCTTGATTGGACATGAGCAGATGTGCCAAACTGTAACCACAAAAGGTTGGCCTTTTGTTTTCTTATTTCTTTCTTCCTTCCTTCCTTTCTTCCTTCTCTTTCTTTCTTTCTTCCTTTTTTCTTTCCTCTTTCTCCTTTCTTTTTCTTTTTCTTTTTCTTAGCAATATTATTAAATTATACTGCTTCTGCCTACTAAGAAAATTACTCCGATAAAACTAACAGTATTAAGGAAACTCAATTAGATATTGTTAAAGTAAGTTGCAACAGCTCTTTCTCCTTATTAGTATTCAACCCAGTAATATTTAATCGTCAGGTAATTGCCAGCTTGTAGAAAATTTGGCAAAGACTGTATCTCTTCTCATCATATTGTATGACATGTGTGTATTAATCGTTTAGATAATTGATGTCATACCAGTAAACTTGTCAGTGTGGAAGGCCACTGTCTAAATATGATTTTATTGATCTAGTCTAGAAGTTTTAAAAATATTGAAACAAATTAACAACCAAGGAGGAGTTTCAGTTGCACTGTGGGAAAAGCTTCAAAAATCCTTCTGAACATTTAGATTTTTGCACCGTTGGATTTTTGAAATAAGAATAAAAAGCTTAACTCTTGATCAATAAGAGTTACAGTTTTCATTGAGTGGTATGAACAACGCAGTCTAAGCTTTCCCTTCAAGTTCCTTGTTCAGGAAAATTTACAATTAATGGCTTTCTACAACAGCAAAGATATCCCTTCTTCATGACTCAGCTAGGGACCTGCCAGACTAATCTATTCCCAGTGGGCTGGCCATGGTCCTTTACTCTATCTGTCTTAGCATATTGATTTCTGAGCTGTCTTATTGGTTCCTAACATAATTATAGCAGGAGTGGGTCTCTTAGTACAGCTAATACATTTACACCATGGCATCTAGGGGAGCTTATTATAACGGCATCCGGCAGTGCCGTTATAGTTAAGGGTCAGTTTCTACTTCTATTATAAACCTCATTCTTCAGGGAGTTTATATATTAGCAGTTTTAATTTATATTTAAAGGAAAAAAAAAAGTCCGGCATTGTGTCATCCAAGCTTAACACATTTCTGCCCTTAAAAGTTAATAAAACTGAAGTCTCTCTGTTTGCCATACTTTTGACATTTTCAGGAAAACAAATGATATTTTCTATCCTTATGGGATCTTTGACTTAGCAACTAGTTTGATGTGTAGTTCAGTTGTGGTATCAATAGAGATATTTTTTATATCCTAAACATTTTATGAATAGCATACTTGATTATGTTTTCGTCTACAGAAGTTATGATGACTCCAGGCCCCCAAAGATTAAGTAAATATGTTTATCCACAAAACAGATAAAAGATTTGACAGAAACAATGTTTCTTGAAATAGAAAAATTACCAACATGATTTTTTAGTGAAATATTCATAATAAAGAAGTCTTTCTAAATATGACAGTACAGTATGTAAAGAAAGAAATGTAGCCCATATAGGACAATTGTGTTTACTTTGCAGAATTTAAGACACACAGAAGAGTAAACAATTGACTAATGAAAGTTTGGTTGGCACTTGTAGATGTGAGAAATATGAGGCTGCTTTGTCTCAAAACCATCATGGTTACTCGGGAGCTGGGCAATCTGAACACACACTCTTTCCATTTCTGGCGATGAGTTTGAAGCATTTGGAGTGATGAGTTATAAATGGACATTTCACTGCTGTGTTGTATCCCAGGATCCTTGAATTCGTTATAAATTTCAGAACATACCAAAACTTTCTGCCAGATTTTATGTGTCTTCTCTAACCGTTCTTGAAAGTGGTGAAGATGGTGCTTAAGATCCAAAGGGAATCTGTGGAATGGTTAGCTCATAATCTTTCATTTCCTTAGGTCTATATTTATGCTATGCAAGCTCTAATTAAACTATGGTACAATGAAAGTCATGTAATAGTCAAATTGGCCCTGGAATCATTTCTATTTTTATATATTCAAATGGTATAAGAAGTTGAGACTATGTATAATATTACATATGCTTTTGAATATATAACTGATATACTGTATGCTACATAAAGAATATATACTATATACTGGTAGAGAAACTTTCCCGATAACTCAAAATTTACTTATCTAAGGGAAACAAACTTGTAATCTGAACATCCATTTCTAAATTGCATTGTATGTCACTTTTTGTACGTCCCCCTGCTATAAAGCAAGATTTCATCTGATATTATTGGAATGTGGTTTGGTTCATCCATTTCTCCTATTTTCATGGCAAACATCGTTCTAAGAACAGAGTGAGGAAAGATTCAAAAAAAAAAAAATAAATCATGCTTACTGTAAAAAAGCTTATAGTTTAGAAAAAGAGAAAGTGTTATAAATGCCCTAGTAAAGTAAAAAAATATTGAAGGGTGCCTGGGTAGCTTAGTTGGTGAAGCATCCGACTTCAGCTCAGGTCATGATCTCGTGGTTCG
Organism: Acinonyx jubatus; assembly: GCF_027475565.1. Classification (NCBI taxonomy): domain Eukaryota; kingdom Metazoa; phylum Chordata; class Mammalia; order Carnivora; family Felidae; genus Acinonyx; species Acinonyx jubatus. The sequence goes on from NC_069394.1 coordinate 57,174,183, forward strand.
TGAGTTGGAGCCCCGCATCAGGCTCTATGCTGACAGCTCAGAGCCTGGAGCCTGTTTCGGATTCTGTGTCTCCTTCTCTCTCTGCCCCCTCCCCTGCTTGTGCTGTCTCTCTCTCTCTCTCTCTTTCTCTCTCTCTCTCTCTCAAAAATGAATGAAAAAAAATATTGAGAGGTATAGAGCCTGGAGGAGATAGTGATGATTCTGATAAACAGAGTCAAGAAAGGCCTCAAGGACATAATATTGATAGGTAGCCAGTGTGACCACCTACTAAATAGCTTCAAACTATCACGATGGATTGATTGATCAGTTGACTTGTTAATGTATTTATTTACCTGTCTTACAGTCTTCCTCACATAAAAGGCTGTTTTCAGGGTACATGTGTATGGCAACATCTGTTTTTGTTTTTGTTTTTCTCATTCTCATTTCTTTTCATTTATGGTAGCCTAGAAAACCAAGTAGCCACATGTCAGATCTACACAAAGAGCAAAAACGAATTAGAATCTGAGTGGCCACTTTAATGGCTCTGTTACATGTAAAGTGCAAGTATTTTAATTCATGTACTTTACAATATCTATTTTAGACACTCTGCACACCTCTTTTCTTAATCACTGTTGCATTCCAGGTGTAAGAGTTTGCCAAATAGTTTATTTCAGGGTAGGTAAAATAGAAATTGAAATTAGAATTTTTTGGTCAACTATGCTTCAATAAAAATAAAATAAAATAAAATAAAATAAAATAAAAAGCACACTTTTTGGTGCTGGCCTTACTAGTTTGAATGCCAGGACTCCCCTTTATACTCCTTAATGTAGGATCGTGGGCAAGTTCTTGGCCCTTACTGCCTCAGTTTCCTCATATATCAAGTGGAAGTAATAATAGCAGCTATCTTATAAGGTTATCTGTGAGGGTTCATGGGGCTAATGTGTAGTGAGTGTTTAAAATCAGGCCTGGCATATAGTAGGCACTATTTTTAAGCATTTGGTATTATGTAGTGTGCTGTAAAACTAGATGCCAGGCTCACTATTCGCGCCATTGTATTGTTATCAATTATGTCCCAGACAGATTAGAAACTCCTTGAGAACAGAAGCCAAACTCTTTTTGAGCTCATTCCCTAATACTAAGGAATCTGGGCTTTATTTTGTCATCTGGTCTCATGGTAAGTGACCAAGGGATTTCATGCAGGGAGGGTTGTAGTCAGAGTTGGGTTTTGAAAAGGTAATTCTTGGCAGTCAGGGGATAATTTTGTAAAAAGTATGCAGTAGGTTGAATTGTGTCCCCCCTTAAATTCATGTCCACCTAGAACCTCAGAATGTGATCTTATTTAGAAACAGGGTCTGTGGAGATGTGATTAGTTAGGATCAAGATGAGATCATACTAGACTAGGGAAGGCCCTAAATTCAATGACTGGCATCCTTAGAAGAAGAGGAAAAGAAACAGAGGCACGGAGAGAAGGCATGTGAGGACAGAGGCAGAGATTGGAGTTGTGCAGCCACAAGCCAAGGAATGCCAAGAATTGCCAGAAGTTGGAAGAGGTGAGGAAAGATTCTTCCCTAGCTCCTTCAGAGGGAGCATGGCCTTGTAGACACTTTGATTTCAGACTTCTACTTGTCAGAACTGTTGGAGAATAAATTTCTATTGTTTTAAACAAAAAAGAAAGAAAGAAAACTTTTTTATCTTTACGTAAGTGTCGCAGAACAATTCTGTGTTCTCCTCTTCTTCCTAGTAGGTGTAACAGCTGGGCTTGTAGTTAGCTGTGACCATGTGACTGTCACCTAGTCAATACACTGAGAAAGGAAGGGATGCATGCTGTTGCTAGGAAAAGGACTTTACAATGTGAATATACTTCCCATGCTCTGTGTTTGCTCTTCTTAGGCTGGATAATTTGGCCCTAGTGCGTGGTGAAACCACAGGATGGAAGGTACCTGAAGGCCATGAATCATGTGGAGAAGAGTCATTCCCCTAAGCCTTCATGTTCAGCACCTGGGAACACAGTATGAGGTGTATATGATCCTACGTGGCATGTGTGATTGTTATTGTAACCCAGATCACCTAAATTACACAATATGTTATGAGGGTCTGTTTATGCATGAAATATATATATATATATATATATATATATATATATATATATATATTTATTAATAGTTCTAATTTCATAGATTATGCATATTACATTTAAATTTTTTAAATATGTATTAATTTTTGATAGAGACTGACAGAGTGTGAGCAGGGGAGGGGCAGAGAGAGAGGGAGACACAGAATCCGAAGGAGGCTCCAGGCTCTGAGCTGTCAGCCCAGAGCTAGACACAGGGCTCAAACTCACCAACCCCAAGACCATGACCTGCGGCAAAGTCAGGTGCTTAACCAACATGAGCCACACAGGTGCCTTGCATATTACATTTTAATTTTCAGGAATTTTACTCTTAAATAGATTTTTAAAGCTATTTATTTACTTATTTACTTACTTAGTTTTCATTTGTTTTCTTCAGAGAAGTCCTGGGGAAGACAAATGCAATGACTGTATGAGATGCAAAGTGAGAAATCAGTTTTTAAAGAAATTGATAAACTCAGTGAGATAATCGATTAGTAGCTGCAGATAGTCCAAATTTCTTACCAGATGGGCTAGTAGTTTTACAACCATTGAGATCCAGTCCAGCCCATTAAACGTCGCTTTCTTCTTGCAGGTTATGGGACACAGATCGATGGGCATACACAGATGCATACAATCAAAGACATGACCTCATGATTATGCTACTAACAGGTAAATCTTTGAGGTTTATAAATTAGATCAAATTACAATAAATTTTAAGGGCTTAGCATTTCAGCCAGCACTCTTGAGTCATTCAGATTTTCTCAGAACATTTCATGAAACATAGCTAGATATGTTTTTCGTACTAAAAATAAACATTAGCTAGACATTTAACTTTTTTAAAAGACCATTTTGTGAGTTCTGTATGAAGTATGGAATTACAGCGGCACAGGAATTTTACAAATAATGAGGTGAAAACAGCTTAACCAAAATTTTCAAATCTTCAAAAGAATTCTACTCTGGTTTATAACAGAAGTGCCTCCAGATCCACAATCGCAGCAAGATGGCTGAGCCCTTCTGTAATACAATTCATATTCACAAAATAAGCTTTTTCTTGGTAAAGATGGCTTTACATCTCCTGTCATAACAAAGAAGAATTGCCAACTATTTATTTCAGTGTTCCTAATTGTTGTCAAAATGTGACCTAAAACTCTGACACAGAATTTTTCAAAGTCAGGCCTGCAGAAGGCACACGCATTTATCAATGTTTATCCCACGTTCACCTAGGCGGCAGCACTTGTGAAGGTCTGTTTTTATTTAATTCTCAAGATTTTGTTGTTAATGGGAAAACCGTCTCATAAATTAGGGAAGTGCTCCATTACAAGCCTGACAGAGATTGATTTTGGTTCTGCTGCTGGTCACTACCAGCAAGTGAAGGCCGCGGGAACCGCAACTCCAGCCAACGCTCGTCACTCCAAAGGTGATCATGGAACAAGTGTTCATTAAGAAGGGAGCGGATGCTTGGCAACACACCCGTGAGCCGTGTGCGTTCGCAGCCCTGGGCTCTATGGACACTCCCCTGGCCATCCAGTTACATGCGTTCGTGTGATGGAATAAGGTAACTTTGAAGAGTTTGCCTGCAGATCTGACAAAAACAAACAGAACCAATTAAAGGCCTAGCATTCCGCGACACCTGGATGGCTCTGTTGGATAAGCGCCTGACCTTGGCTCGGGTCATGATCTCACGGTTTGTGGGTTCGAGCCCCAGGTCGGGTTCTGTGCTGACAGCTCAGAGCCTGGATCCTGCTTCCACTTCTGTGTCTCTCTCTCTCTCTCTCTCTCTCTCTCTCTCTCTCTGCCCCTCTCCCGCTTGGACTCTGTCTCTCTCTCTCTCAAAAGTAAATAAATATTAAAAAGTTTTTTTAAAGATTTCAGCCATCAAATGTAAAACAAGAAAATGGATCCTGTTGAAAGGGTAGCCACCACCCTGGAACTCCACAGAATACAATGGCTCTCGATGGAAAGATAATGCACCCAAAATGTGAACTTAAAAACTCGAACTTGGTTCAGCCAAATGCCGTGAATTCTTTCCTGAAACTCATGAAAAATAAGGTTCAATCAGCTAAAATTGTAAGATAATTGCAAAATAAAATAAAATCAAATAACAAGGAAATGTCTGAATTCTTGTTCTTTGAGAAAGAAATTATAGTAAGTAGAGTTGAAAAATAGGGTTTTTCTTTGACTTCCAGATGACCAACCCATTTGAATAAAAATTTTAATCCTTTAAAAATTTTTCAAAATAATTACTACTATCATTAAAGGGCTTATTTAATGTGTTTAAAAAAATTCAGTTATATTTTCTGCCTAAAATAACTGGCAAGTGCCATTTAGGACCATAAACTACATTAGAAGTAAAAGTAAGGGACGTCTGGGTGGCTTATTCGGTTAAACGTCAGACTTTGGCTCAGGTCATGATCTGGTTAAATGTCAGACTTCGGCTCAGGTCTTGATCTCCGGGTTGGTGAGTTTGAGGCTGCTTCGGATTCTGTGTCTCCCTTTCTCTCTGCCCCTCTCCTGCTCGCACTCTGTCTCTCTGTCAAAAATAAACATTAAAAAAGTTTTAGTGTAAAAAAAAAAAGTGTACTATACTGAAATATAAGAGAAATATAAAAGAAATAGAAGAGGAATGGTGGTTGCTATAATTCCCAGGAAAGTCCATTCCTGCTCTCCCAGCATGGTGTCACTGCATAACAACCTCTGTCCTCCATAATCTTCTATCACAGTTTGATGACTAAACAAACGCATTCTGTTCTAGTGTTTATGGCAGATTATTTGTTTCCATAATTACATATGGCAGAATAATGTAAAAGCTACAAAATGGAAGATGTGGGCATAGTAAAGTCCATGGTCCAACAAAGTGTCTCCATCATGAGACTTATTGAAGATATTATTAAGAGATTAAACAAAATGCCCTAGATCTGATGTGTGGCTCTTGAGGATTCAAAAGGACATTTAAAAAATATGCAAATACTGTATCAGTTTAGGGTTCTGATATCTACTTATCCTAAGCTCCAAATTTGTGGTGTGAGTATAACTAAGGAGACTGTATGGATAAAATAGTTCTCTTGTGTCTCTTCTTCCTTACTCAGTAAATTAAATAATTACTGAAACACATCAACTGCCTTGCAAAATCTGAAATAGAAGTGTAAATAGCTCACATTTTTTCTTCAAAAGTTATATTTGATCTTTACTTTCAATAAAATGAAAACAAAACAATAATATGTTTTTATAGTTTTAGAACTTTTGTTTGGTTTTCTCTGGACAGTATGGTACTAAGATATTTGTGTGTTGTGTAGACAATAAAACTTAACAACGTTTCTCTGCAACTGAACTACACGGCTCAGATTTTTCTATGAGGAAGGAGTAAAGTCAATTTTCTTAAGAGCAAATATAAACTAAAAGTGTTTTCTAGAGAAATAAAACTGTAATGCCCTAAAATTTAAAGTTCTTTTCTTTTTAAAAGTAACATCATAGGGCCTTGGGATTGTTTTTCTGCTCTGCATTGTTTTCAAAGTCACCTCATGGCAAGCGTGGGAAACACATTGACTACAACTGGGTTTTGTAAGCAGGCTTCATGAAATAGCAAATTTGTTGGGAGCTAAGGATGAATATCACTATAGTTATTAAATTACTGTTCTTTAAAAAACATTAGGCAAATAACAGGAAATCACGCTGTGCAGCAAGATAATATAATAAGGCTTCAATTATAAGAGTTACGAACAATAAGTGAGCCTCTAAATGGCAAAGTTGAAAGTGGCCTTTTATTGTAACATAACATTTTCATGGTTTAGAACTTAAATCACTGTATCTTCAACAACAACAACGACAACAAATAGAGTGTGTTTATCTATATGGCACACATAATTTTTTATAAACCTATAGTGTAATAGCATTTGAGGAAAATTACTTTGTAGTTTAATTTAACGGATGCTATTTGCAGCTGCATTTTAGTTTCTAGTGACTGGACATTTTATCAGCTTTGCTAGTTACAAAGGACCCAAATTCACGTCTCTTTTGGCCTTCATTTACTTTTTAGAATATGGTTTCAAGGGAAACTGAAAACGTGGATGTCACACGGGCATTGGACAGAGTGACAAGATTATACCTACCAACCTTCATGAGCAGGAGTAGAGGACATGTGAAAATTTCTAAAAAGTTTATCAATTCAAAAGTCTTCTGCTATCATAACAACTTGATCATTCTCACTCATTTGATGTAGCAATGATTTGCCCTCAGGTTATCTTTTAATTACCTCACTGACTAGAAAAATCCTTCCCAAACATCCAATACCTCTGAAAACATTCTGAGTCTCATTGCAAGACTAATTTCTTATTCCTGTGCTCCAGTATGTCCCCTACATTCTGTGACAACTTCTATGGAAATACTAATAACCATCTTTCTTGATCATTGACTCTGTGCCAGGCATATGCATGTTATTTCATTTGCTTCAACAACCTCATACATAGAGATAAGCACCATTGATGTCCTCATTTCACGATGAGGAAGACTTGCTAAGGCTAGGCTGAAAAGTTATCAGCTAAAAAGTAGGGGAGCTGCATCTGTACTCCAGATCTTTCTAATTGCAGAGCTCATTCTCCTTGATCATTCTTGTATATTGTTTGTCACTTTAGTCCCAGGCATGAAATCATACAGATTTAGTTCAAGTGTAATCTGAGTCATAAATAACATCTATGTTAGAGATGCTTTTCTGCTCTGGATTGTCCATTTAAAATAAAACCAAACAATACGCCGCCACCACCACCAACAACAACATCAAACAAAGCCTGTGCACCCTGGTTCTCTACACACAGAGGCTGAGTAACTTCCAAGGAGTTTCCTGAGCCCTGTATGAGAAATTAGCAGCGTTAGGTCAGAGTGTTCATTGTTATGTGTGGTGGTTTGCATTATCAACCCCAATTTTACTCGTCCATTCATAAATCCTTTTGCCATGGCCTCATCATGGGCAGAGTATACATTTCTTGTCCCCTGACTTTGAGCTTGGATATGTGACCTACTTTCGCTAATGATAAATAGGCAAGTGATGGTGTGCCAGCTTCATGTCTGGGCCATAAGAGGTCTCACATGTTTCTGCTTGCTGTCATTGCCATAAGAATATGCCCAGGCTAGCCTGTTGGCTCCAAGAAGATATAGAGCAAAGCTGCCCAGCTGAACACAACCCAGAGCGGCTGAAACCCAGCTGGATCACAGACATGTGAGTAATAATACATTATGTTGCTTTAAGCCACTGGGTTTGAGGGGCGTTGATATACAGAAATATTTGTGACTAAGTCATCAAGTATAAAGAAAGGATCACAGTGAGTTAGTATTAGTTTAGCACTTACTACTTTCAGCAAATAAAATAAATAGGGCCTTAAGGCCTTGCCACTGTGATATTTTGATACCTAATATTTCTAAAATTTATCTTGATAAGTAAGAGAAAGTCATGGAGCTCATGAATATGCTTTTTTGATCAGATTTAACCCTCTACTTCTGACATAACAAACTTCTGGATCAGTGAAGAACTGTGGGGATCCTGGTGAAGGAGTATAGGCAGGGAGGTAGGGGGAAAGAGTCACTCTAATGAATTAGTATATAACATCTCTCCTTTGGGGAAGATACATTGAAACTGAATTTCGTGTGATCTTTCACAAGGAATCAATATTCTAAAGTTACATGACCCGAATGGGACACTAAACTCATACTCACGACTCTATATCCTCTAGCTAACTCATAGAACTTCCAGCAGTGACTCTCAATAATTAAAACTGATATGTCCCAATGCCCAAAGTTCTCAGGATAAATTCCCATACAATCGTAGGCTAAGTTCAAGATGAGACAACAAAGGTAAAAGAACAGTTCTGGCCCTGTTCCTGTGGCCAAAGTGCTGCCTCTTAGATTAGCCTGTGAAGCAAAAGATATTCTAACTTGTGGCATGATGCTTGACTTGCCCTTCAATGCAGCTCAGAAATCCTGCTAAATGTCTCTGGCCAGCCTCCTTGGTAATCATCCCAGCATGTGTTCTAAAAGCTTCATTACTATTCTGAGACTTCCTTCTTCCACCGTTCTCTCTCTCTCTCTCTCTCTTTTTTATTCAGAACGATCCCTTTTATTTTTATTTCACGTAGAAAATGGAGGTTACATGAACTACCTCCATCTTCTGACCTTCCATTTGTACACCTATTAGCATTGGCACCAATCTCAGAAATTTTTCCTATACAAAGCTTCTCTTTTAATGTAATGTTAATTTATTCATATGAGCTCTTGATTCCTGAGTCCTCAACCTTTCATTTTTCACTGAGTCCTTTAGTACAGGAGCATGCTGACGTATCATCCATCCACGCACTTCCCAACTCGCTCTCCTCTTAGCGATCTCCATATAGCTCTGCTTTAAAACCAGGTTTACAGAAAGAGGAGGATAAATTTCCAGTTGCAAGTTATTTGCCAACCTTAATAGTGTTATTTGTATCTACCGGGTACAAATGCGAAAGTGGAACAAAATATGTAACAAAACTGCTTAGGAACATCACAGAAGAACCAATGCGAAAAGGATTTGGGGAGCCTTAATTCTAGAAAGGACACATTGAGGGAGTTCTTCACGAACACTTGCTGTTTTGTCAGGAATGATTCACCACTTCTTGCTACAGAGAATAGACTTCTTTTAAAAATCAGCAGCCTCTCTGGGCTGAGGAGAAAGAGGTTGCAGTGAGGGACATCCAAAGCAGCTAGTACTTGAGGGAGGAAACTGTCCAGAAGACTGACCTACAGAAGACTAAACCCAGAAATGGGATATTATTTGGCAATAAAAAAGAATGAAGTACTTACATGCTATGACATGCATGTTGTAATTCATCAAGCAACCACTGACATTAATATTAAATAAATTTTCAGCAAGTCAATTAATAAAAGAGAAAAATGAAACAAAAAATACTTGAATAATCCAAAAGTAGTAAATGATGGAGAAATGATAGGACAAAAGCAAAGATGAAAGGAACAGAGACAAAACAAGCAAACAAAAAAAATTCAAATTACTTATGTTAATACTTATATGAAATGTAAATGGAATAAATAATTCAATTCAATTTCAAAAACTGTCAGGCTGACATAAAAAGCCAAATACAAATATATGCTGTCGATAAGAAACCTATGCTAAATAGGACTAAGAAAAATATTAAATATGAAAAAAACTAACAGAAGAAAGCTAGAGTAGCTATATTAAGTGTAGAAAAGGAGAACGTTAAGGCAAAAGTATTACAGGATATAAAGGAGAACATCTGATTTTTAAAAAGATTAATTGAATAGAAATAGATAGTAATTCTAGGTGCATACACGTACCACAATGACAACATTTCTAAAGCAGAAATTACAGCACCAAGAGGAGAATTAGGGGCACCTGGCTGGCTCTGTTGGATGAGCTCTTGATTTTGACCCAGGTCCTATTCTTGATTTTGGCTCACAGAGCTCACAGTTCGTGGGATCAAGCCCCCCGCGGGGCCTGTGCTGATGGCATGGAGCCTGCTTGGGATTGTCTCTTACCTCTCTCTCTGCTTCTCTTTTACTCACGTGCTCGCTCTCTCTCTTTCTCTCTCTCTCCATCAAAATAAATAAGCACACCTTAAAAAAAAAGAGAGAATCAGACAATTCTACAATCCTATTGTGAGAGTGAAACATACTACTCAGGAACTGTAAAAGAACAGCAGAAAAATGTATTAGTAAGATTAAACTTGATTTGAGCAACACGAATAAACAATTTGAACTAATTATTATATACCAAAAGTATGTCCATCAGCGGCAGAATGCCTATTCTTTTCAAGTACTAAGACACATCTATCTGGGTAGATTTAGATATAGTAAGTGAGTGTGTAACAAACTGATAAATAAGGGGAAAAAAAGAATGAAAACATTTCAATAATCTAAAAGAAGTCGATGAAAGAGAAATGATGGAACCAAAAAAATTGAAATGGATATAAAATAAGATTTAAAAGGATACGGTAATTATAAAATTATATAGTAATGACATAAAAATATAAATAGGATAAATAATTCAATTTTTAAGAATAGGGAAATTCACTTCTGTTAACATGTCCTTTCTACTTAAGCTGTCCTAAGGATTCTATAAAACTCCCTTAGAAGGATTCCAGCACTTTATTCAAGTTATATGTGCAGACTGACAAGCTGATCTTATATTTAGTAGAAAAGCAAGGGACTAACTGTAGCGAATATAATATTGGAAAGCATCAATGAAGGAGGATGTATGCTACGTGACTTAAAGAGTGATTCTAAACGATAAAGTTACAGTAATTAGGACAGTATTGTATTGGTGTAAGAATAGACAAAAGACAAAGATTTCTACATGGGCCGTGAAGAAATCGACCCATCCACATACTGTCACCTGTGGAACAGTTGTGAAAGGACTTATTTTCCGAAAATGGAGCTGGTTCTTATATCTATATGAAAACAAACAAACAAACAAACAAATGAAACTTGAGGTGATGTGGGCAAGATATAGTAAATAGTACACACAAATATTAATAACTTGAACTTTATTAAAATTAAAAGTTTCTCTTTTCTAAAACACCATGAAGGGATAGAAAAAGCAAGTCATGATAGGGAAGAATGTATTTGTAATTCCTATATTGAAAAAGACACATATTCAGAATATATACAGAACTTCACAAATCAATAATAAAAAAGTAGACAATCATATAAAAATCATCAGAAGATTTGAATGTGTATTTCACAAATGAATGCCAACAAAATTAGGCTTCAAAAAGATGCAAATTAAAATCACAATGAAACAGCACACAAGTGTCAGACTGGCAAAAATAAAAAGAGATGGAAAACACAAACGTTGGCAAAGATACAGAACAACTCTCATACTTTGCTGATGGGAGTGTTAATTAGTGCGACCACTTTGGAAAATTTTTGTATTTTCCTGTTAAAATTAAACATATGCCTACATTCCCATCTAACAACTTTATTCTTAGCTATATACCCAAGAGAAATGAGTACATTAACTCCCAAAAGATAAGGATAAGAATGTTAATTGCAGGAAAGGAACCACTGTAATAACTGAAAACTTCCAGTAACTGTAATAACCAAGAACTCTTCACCAATATGACTAAAATAAATAACAGCTTAAAAATTTTGAGTATATTCATAGCATGGAATACAATGGAATACAAAAGAGTAAATTATAGCTACATGCAACGACATACACTTTGCAGTCAAAATTTGAGAAAAAGAAGCTAGACACAGAAGAGTATGTTTTACATGATCTTATTTGTATGAGTGGAAGAACAAGCATATGTATTCTGTCATGATGGAAATCGGAATAGTGGTTGTCTCCTTGGGCTGGGAGGTGGCAACTGGGAGGGGGCATAAGGGAGACTTCTGAGGTGCTGGAAATGTTCTGTCTTGATTTGGGTGATTGTTGCGTATGCATATCTAAACATAAACACTCACTGAACCTATCCTCTGCAGCTCTGTCTCTTTTTCTTTATAAACTGCATTTACTCTCTTTCGATGCCTCACTGTGACCACCTCACTATCTGCCGCCTCCGGGTTTGTCTCTCTCCACTCCACTGAATCCGCTATACTAATTAGGTTAATTAATCATGACCCTTTCAAAAAATGCAAAGGGTATTTAAAAATTTCGATATTCCTTAATCTGTTTGCTGCATTCCAAATCATGTATTGCCAGTCCCTCCCTCACCACTGCTCACTCACCAGACGACCAGCTTCTGCTGCTTCCCCGCCCTTTCATGTTCTCGTAAGGACTTGGCCAGAGTTTCTGATAGCACAGAGGTTGCCTTTGTGCACATTATTTTAAAATGCCCCCTCTGGGCAGATGGATTACAATAAGGCATTTGCTCTGAACAAATGAATTAGCAAAAGGGCTTCTCTATTTGATCTGAACCAGCCATGCTGCAGGGAAGATGGGCTTGCAAATGGACAGAGAGCCACATTTCAGCCTTATTTTTTTCTTTACCCCTTGGCTGAAAGCCCTTGTGTGGAGCTTCACCTATATAACTCTTCCTTGTGATACCTTGCCTGGAATAAGTTCATCAAAATCTTACTTATTATGTGAGGCTCAATTCAAGTGTGAACTTGTCTGTGATACATTCCCAGCTTTCCCCGCACCCCCGCCCCCCCGCCCCCCCTCAGAATAGGCATCCACTTGCTCAGTATATTCTGCCATTCCACATGAAAGCAGCTGACCCATTATACTGTGATTGCTTGCATGCTTCATTCCAGTCTGAACTGTAACCCATAAGGGCCAACAATGTGTCCTTTTAATTTTGTAAATTCAATAACATACACACAAGGCAGGCTATAAGTGCAATCGGCAAACATGTTTTGAATGAATTGATGAATAAACCCAGTAGCAAGTAAAGACAAAAAATTAATGTCCGCAAGAAAAATACAGTGATTTAAGTGGCACCATCAGATCCAAGTTTAGGAAAACTGAAAGGTCTAGAGTTTTTGAAAGTTAACAGATTTACAAAGAATAAAAAAGAAAGTTTAGAGTAATGGACGATGTGTTAGTCTAAATGAAATACGTAAAACCACAAGAAATTCACTTCATGTATATTTATACAGTATGTTTAATGGATTTGATATACTCTACCTATCAATGTCTGATATTTTACAAACTAAATAATGAAGACTTGTCTATCTGAGTTTGCTTATTCTATGAATCCTCTAAAAAAAGGAACTTGCTAGATATCCGAAGTAGGGCAATATCATCATCTGTTTTCAGATACCGCAGCAACAGAGTGCTGGGTGAAATTTACTAACCCATTCCCAAATGGTTCCTATCTAAAGATTCAACACTAGACTCACTGACACAAAAATATATTGTAGCACAGAAACTGAGATTTTGAAGATATTTTGCAACATTTCAAGAATTGTGTTTTGAATTTCATTTCTGCAGCAACTCCTATGAGTAAAATTCATCCTTCTAATTTTAAGAACACCAAACAATTACATTAAAAATTTTTTATGAGCCCATTGATTATACAAGACACTGGGCCAGACACAACAGGTGACATACAAGAGTAAATAAGTTGTTAAGGCAATCCCCATCTCGAGGGAGGGAGAGACATATACAAATAGATCAACGATTTGAGACACAGATATTACTTGGCTTGGCCTTCTGCTACCTCCCCTATCAAGAGTGAAAACTTGACAGATTACACCACCACCAGGCATAAAAAACTATAGCAAATTCTTATTAAAAGCGGATGGCCATTTAACTATTATTTCGCAACAATTCTGTTGACTGAACTCTTCCCACGCTGAATTCTTGGTACAAGGTGTTCTGGAAAAAAACTCATTAGTAGTGGAGTCCCCACATTAATGAACATTCCCATATCCAGCTCCGCCCCTCCCCCCATCTTGATTCAACAAAGAAAGTTGATCTTTGAATCTTTACTGTGGTTCACACTCATAAGTTCATCTGTCATGTGACATCTCAGGAGGAATTCAATGCGTAGTATCGTTGCTGTGGCTCTTCACTTATATTGGCTCTTCCCTTTGTACTTACGCTGGGACATGTCCGTGACATCTTTTCAGTGTGAGGAGATTATTTCACTCTCACTGACTCTTATTCTGCTTCTACTTTTACTTCTACCTCTTAGGTTCAGAATTCTTAGCCTTCTCGAGCAGATGAACTACAGCAATTTCTCCTCCTCTAAAAATTCCACATTTTGAGGTGCACTCAGACACAGAATTATAGTGGGGCACAGATGTGAAAGTTGACGATTTAGAGGAGCTTTGAGAATTCTCCTTCTCTACCCTTCTGTCTCAGGAAAGCATCCCATATGTCTGCTCTCAAAGCTTTAATCTTTCCCCTCTCACTGTAAGTGCAATCTACCAAAAATATGCTTTCTTTTAAACTCTGAATGAAGAGAACGAGGAAGAAAGTGAGAGCTAAGACAGCAGTTCTTGTCAACTTATATAGAGAAAATTAAGTTTTAGAAAGGATTTTTTTCTTGGGAGATAAACAATGAAGAAGTTTTAGGCAGAATGCTTTGTGTTGTCTGCCATTTAAAAAATGTTATTATAATTGTACTTAGGTAATTACCTGTGTTTTACATGGAAAAATATTCAGAATCACTTTCTTCCTAATCAGGTTGTTTTCAAGTTTTTCTGAAGTAATGAGACTAATAGCAGTTTGAAGTTCAGGAAGGAAGTAAAACTTTTCTGACTGATATAATGATCTTTTGATTAAATTATGTTTTACCCTTATCTTGTTTTGGTGTGTTTGTTTGCTTTTAGAATATTACTGGAGGTTCTTAGTTGAGGAATAGGTATAATATTATTTACAAGTGATAGTAGGGTCCTAATCTATGCTTTTGAAGTACCAGAAGGATGGGCACAAAGATATTGTAAAGATAGAACTGATCGTGTCAAGGAATTAACTGCTTGAAAAGAGAGAGTGATAGTCTTGCCCGAGAGACGAGGAAAACAGAAAGAACTATTTTGAAGAAGACACATGTAAAGCTTGAAAGTGCTCCAGCTCCCCCAAGAGAGGCATTTCAGAATGCAGTGAAAACACAGGTCAGAGGGTTAGGTAATTAGACACACCTATAGATAAGGATTTCATAGTCTTTTGCATGGAAGTGAAAATTAAAATGGCGGCAAGCATTTGAAATCGCTAACGTGTATAAGACGAGAGGAGAGTGGATGCAAACATGGGAGGAAGAGTGGGAGAAAAAATCATAGACTTTGGAAGAAGATCAAAATGAAGATTTGCAAATGGCAAGTGGGAGGAGACATTGAGTGAACTATGTGAATGATGCTGAAAGGCATTCAGAAAATTGGACGATGGGTGATGGATTGAGGAGGAATCATGGTCTAGGAAGTGTTAGCATGAGGAAAAGCTGAAATACTCAAAAACTGATGAGAAAGAGTTGGGTAGAGTAAATTTGTGTGCTAGACAGGTGAGATAATTGTTGAAGAAGGATTCCAGCGAACAACATAGCATTAATTATCACAAATAGAAGGCTAGTCTTAAAAATAAGTGGGTTTTTTTCTGACTTTTGGGGAAAAAGGGAAAAAATAATGGTGATTATGCACAAGGAGAAAGTGAACAATACAGAAAACATTTGAAGTTAGTTCTTACCCAAATTTTCAATACAGTGGGAATTAAAGGTACCTGCTCAGAGAAATGTGATATTATATATGTTTGAGGGTTTGTGGCAAGATGAATGACTGGTTTGGCTGATGAGCAAAGTGGGAATAAAAGATTGAGAGTAGCTTTTAGAATCCAATGAAGATTCGCTAGAATGAATTTAAAGTGCAACCATTTTAGGGGCTCCTGGGTGGTTCAGTTGGTTAAGCATCGGACTTTGGCTCAGGGTCATGATCTCATTGTTTGTGGGTTCAAGCCCCGCGTCAGGCTGTGCTGATAGCTCAGAACCTAGACCTTGCTTCAGATTGAGTCTCCTTCTCTCTCTGCCCCTCTCCCACTCACACTCTGTGTCTCTCTCTCAAAAATAAATAAACTTCAAAAAAAATTAAAACAAAATAAAGTGTAACCATTTTTAAAGACGTTTTCCCCCAGAAAAACTTACAACTTGAGAGTCAGGATTAAAACAAAATGTGCATTTGAGTCTATTCAACATTGGGTGAAGATACCGAAATACAGAAAAAAAACAAATGGAATATGGAATTATGTGGGGAGGAATGTTATCCTGTGTTAAAAAATAGAATCAATAGATTCAAAATTATAATAAAACAAATTCAAAAGACATGGAAAAATAATAAATTTAAGATTCAAGGGTTCCTGGGTGGTTCAGTTGGTTAAGTGTTTGACTCTTGATTTTGGCTTAGGTCATGATCTCAAAGTCATGAGATCAAGCCCCACATTGTGCTCTGCACCAGGATTCTCTCTCTCTTTCTCTCTCTCTCTCTTTCTGCCCCTCCACAGCTCTCTCAAAACAAAAAACAAAAACAAAAATAAAAACAAAAAGAAATTTAAGATTTAATAAAGTAATACATTTTTCAAATATTTATGGCTAATAGAAATCACAAAATGATAAATTTATAACAAATTTTTGACAGTATTTTATTTTCAGTAAAAACTGAATGCTAAGGAAAAAAAAATTAGGAAAACCACCTCCTTCATGACACATTGCCACTTGATGGAACAGATCTGGCAATTTCAACAGAAGGAAACTAAGGGATTGGGATTGAATAAGAGAAACAGGAAGCAGGCGCAGAGACAGAAGATCTCCTCCAGTCTTTAAAAGGGGAGTCTAGGGGTACCTGGGTGGCTCAGTCGGTTACACGTCCAACTTCGACTCAGGTCATGATATCACAGTTCGTGGGTTTGAGCCCCACATTGGGCTCTGTGCTGACAGCTCAGATCCTGGAGCCTGTTTCAGATTCTGTGTCTCCCTCTCTCTCTGACCCTCCCCCGTTCATGCCTTGTCTCTCTCTGTCTCAAAAATAAACAAACATTAAAATTTTTTTTAAAAAATAAAAATAAATAAAAATAAAAGGGGAGCCTACCCAATCTTTATTCCTAGTTAAGTAGACAGGAAGCGGCTTATCTATGAGAGATGAACTAAAATATTTTCTGAATTTTCATCCAAAGTAAAAATTCCTATTACATTTCTATTGTAAATGCAACTGAGGAAGGTAAGAAAGCTGAGGCTGTTTGCAATAGAGTACAAAGAAGTTCTTTACAACTTGAGCTAAAGAAAAGGAAAAAAATAAAGAATGAAGCACATTGAGGGATGGAGAGATTGAGGTGGGGTCAATGGACTTTGCATAGAGAATAGATTTTTCTGGAAGGAGCAAACTAGGAAAGAAAGAGGTTATCATTGGAGATCACGTTTAGCATCAGATATTTCTGAATTAGGTAATCAGAGCCTAAAGTTTTGCTGTGGGAAGTGGAGAAATAATTGAAAAAGTCACGGGAGGAATACGTACACATGCGTGTGTCAGATATGTCCTTCATGTCTAATTTGAAGTCCAGATGTATGATGAAAGCAGTTGGAGTGGAAAAGAATATGAGTCTAGGAGTCCTCATTAATACATTAAGTGATCAAAATAATTAGAACAAACAAAAACAGAAACACCTGTCAGTTCTTTCATCCTTTCCATGAACTGCTACGTGTCCATCCCCATTAAATTCCAGCATTGCTTTCTTGATAAAGCAGCCACAAAAGTAGGATAAAATGAAAGTATTTACAACTCTTATTATATATTCAATGGCTTTCCACTAAGCTGGTTTTCAAATGCCCTGAACTGGCACACTGGGTGGATAGAAGGAACTGACAATAAGGTTCCTGTGCGGGCATGTTCCAGTGTCACCAAGGAAATGGCTCACCCACCGTGAAATAACAAGAAGATAATGAATGCCACTACTATTGTTTAATGACTATATAAGCAAAGTTGAAGTTACACACTTTGGAGGATGAGCAAAAGAAGGAACAACGTGAGGGAGAAAGCAAGGACATGCATTATTAGGAGTCATAGGGAGAGGTAGAACTACTTGTACACTAATCTAACACTGACAGGGTTTTTTGACACTCCATTCCACCACAAAGCAGTAAATCACATTTTGATTAAGTTCAGCACTATGTGTTCATGGAAACTCACCTTTGGCGCATAGGTTCATATATGCTGTGTGACTATTCACACTAATTTTTCAGCCGTCATTAGTCTGTCTTTCTTGTGGAACGCAGATGGGAGCAAGCAAGTGTCCAATACATTGGGAGGGAAGCTGTAAAATTTAGTACACTATAAAGAAAGATTTTGAGCCCAGAGTTCAAGTTTTCAATGAGTGACAGCTGGTGACCAGCAATGAGAAGGGAGAGAGGAAGCTATATCTGAAGGTACGAGCCTCAACGGATGTCTCGCAGAAAGAATCTAGAGCCTTGAAGGAGCTCCAGGCAAGAGAGGAGACAAGTGCTCCATCTTCTGGCAAGAAAGCGCTGGGGCTGTAACAGAAAGAGTTACTTCTCTGAGAAAGGACTGATTTAAGAAGCATCTTGTTTCGGTTCAATCAAAGAGGTGGCAAAGATGAAGCTGAAAATATGAAAAAGTTAACTGGCAACAGAATAAATTTTTCGAAGGCTGGTGAAGCTGATGTTCAGACCAGATTTCAAGAGAAGACAGAAAGGTGATGTTTGCACTTCCAGAGTGACCTTGTAAAACGGAAGTGGGAGGTGTGTTGGGAGGTTCTAACGGTTTCTGCCCAAAAGGTGAAATGATGGCTTCTGATGCAGCAGTCCAAAATAATTCGCTCAGTGATCCAGAACTTCATAGGGAAGGAGGTCCCCCAAATCATGAGGGGAACCATTTCTTCAGATGCCTCTAAAATGCACCTCATGGGGCGCCTGGTGGGTTCGGTCGGGGGAGCATGTGACTCCTGATCTTGGAGTTGTGAGTTCAGGCTCCACATTGGGTGTATAGATTACTTAAAAACAAAATATTTTAAAAAATGAAATAAAATGCATCTTATATATACATTTTCTCTCTTTTATCAGACTAAAGTGTTACTCATTTGCATCCATTGATTTTGGTGTCTACTCTTTTATATTCTGATCTGAAGTTGTACTCCTATCTTTGACTGCAAGGGTTACAATTTAGATAATATCAGTAAACGGCAGAGCGCTTAATACAATACTTAGTCCTAGATCCAGGCAATAAAAAAGGAATTATAATGATAGGCATAACAATAATAGGAGAACAGTGTCTTCTCTACTCTACCCATTGTTAGCATACACATTCATTAGAAAATCCCTTTGGTTAGACACTGTTTTGTCTCTATTCCTCAATCAGGTGATTGGTCTTCTAACTAGGATTGAGGTAATTGGGTTCTCCATCCTGGAAATTGGGAATGAGGACTGAGAGAGACTAAGGGTTAAGCAAGTCCGTATGGGCTGATATCCTAAAAAGAAAAGGTATTAACTTTGAGGCCATGTGTAGTACGTTTGGTCACATCCAAGAGGATTACGGGGTGCACTTTTATCAGAGGCTTTGAGTGCTTGTCCTAAAGGTGAGGTGAAAAGTGAGTCATTTTATTAAAGACTTTTGAGTGCTGTCTATTCTTTTCATGATTGGAAACATATTTAGTGAATAAAATGAAAGTATATATCATAATCTAAATAAGTGGGCAGGCCCCAAAATAGTGATTCAAATGGTAGAAAGGCTCCAGGGCATCCCCTGATTATCTTAGTGTAGGCATCATAGAGTCAGATTTGCCCAGCATTCACCGGGGCCTACAGTGCAGCATACTACCTCATTTCCTCCCCATTACAGTTTCTGCACCTGCCATCCTCACAAGAGTTACAGGATTCGCAACATTTCAGAGTTGGATTCAGCCCCTTTGACTTCAGGCTTTGCATTTTTTGTTCCACTCTATCTGGCTATCATTCAAGACAAAAGTTTATTTTGGAGTAGAAGACTAACTGGTTGGAGCGTAATAACGTCTATTTATTAGCAGTGTTCTTTCCTGTTTATTTATTGAATATCTTCCTCATTCCAAAATGATAGAACCGCCAAAACAAACCGGTAAGAAAATTGGGGCAAAGAGAGAATTAAAGTAGGAAATTCAATCAAAATCAGAAGTAAGATTCATCAGTCCCTTTTTATTGAGAGTGGAAGGGGTTTAGATTTACTAGCAGTCAAGTAAAGAGGGAGAGGGAGGGTGACTATAATACTGTGTACTCTCCCTGTGATAGCATTTTGCACACTGTACTACCGTTTTTTGTTTCCATGTAAAGTATGATAAAAAAAAAATTAAGGTCTTGTTTTCAAGCATATCTCTAGCACTTCTCACTCTTCTTAGTACACAGCGGAATCTCAATAAATATTTGAGTGAATGAATGAATTAATAAATGACTAAGTGAAGAACCAGAAAAGCAATCAATCATCCTATTAAAATATATAAAGAATTGTAGGAATTAGCTTATGAATATCCTTCACAAAACTGTAGTTCATAAATCAGTGTTGCTTTGTATCTTTCTCTTTCTTAAATTCACCATCAGTAAAGCTCTTTTTCCCTCAGACTTCTTCTCACACTTAATGTTCAATACGAATTGAAATGTATCCAAAACTTTCCTCCTTCTGTTTTTGTTTTTAGCCAAATGAAGAGATATCTCCTAGGAGAATTTTAGTCCTCAAGTGTAGACATAAGTTTGAACAAAAAGAAAACACCAATATTCAGCCACATTTCCAACAAAATGACTATTTTACATATTTAATGATATATTTTATTTACTTTAGCCCAGCAGTAAGCTGCTCTCCAAATGTCGTTGAATATATTTGAATGCATGGCCGGGTGCTCAGTGTTGGACAGCTTCATTTTCCCACAGCATTTAGAGAGATTCTGTAGCACTCAGAAATTTCATGTAATGAACAACTTGTGGTAGAAACCATGAACAATTTATCAGAGGGTATGCTTTTCCTCTCTAAAGCTTTAGAATGCCAGAGATGAGAAAATTCTTTATATTCTCTTCTATTCTTTCCAAATTAGGCAGATTATTCTGATCCAATATAAGGCCGCCACTTATTTAGAAATTATACTGAATTTGACACATATGCTATAATTTTTTCCTCATAGGACAATATTTTCAAATATACATTATCCTTGGAAGTTTTCACAAATGTTTTAAATTGTCTTAATTCAATAAACACCATATTCGTTATTGAAGCACAATAGTTATTAGACAATTAGACAATGTAGTTCTATTCTGAGTTTATAAGGGATCTTCAAAGATAAAGTGGCATTTTCTCAAGAAGTCAAAAAGAAAGCAAACCTATACCATGTTCCCCAAAGACAGCCAAAAAAAAAAGAAAATGTGCAGTTAAAATACCCCATCTTTCTTACCCACTCTTCTATTTTGCTGCTGCCATTTGTTTCCTAAATATTGATATGCAAATGATACAATAAAGAATAAACCGTTTCTTTGTACAACCAAACATTTCCTTAAATTTCACAAATTACAAAAGTATGTGTATTCACTATTGTACAAATTGTTCTGTGAAATAACTTTAAAAGTCATAGTTTATATGCTACATTTGTATGCGGTTGTGTGGTTTTTTTAAGAAAGACTTCGGCAACTCTTAATGTGGTAGTTATTAAGAAAGCAGAATTTTTTCCATGAATAGTGAAGGGGCATGTGTATAAAATCTGTACTACAGAAATAGCTAACGCATGAAGTAGAGGGGCATAACTCTTTTTCGGACTTGCTTCCTTCTCTTTCTAAACACTGGAGACTTCCATTAACTCACATGACTTTTTAGTCTGAGGTGTTGATATAAGATTCTAGGATAAGTCCAATGAAAATTTCATTATTGCAAATTAGAATTCTCTAGTGAGGTTTAAACAAGTAACGATTTTCAATTTAGTAGAATTTAAAATAAGATAGATGTAGATTTTACAACACAAATATTCCGACTCTCTTTTCAATAGTTTCTAGTTCATTAAAACTTCACCAACGTATACCTATATTTGAGGCCACAATTAGTTTCTCTGAATTTGAGAATCCACTCCTCACTGTAGGTAACTGGGTTTCCATTAGTGCCCTCAGAAATGTTTATATTAAACCTGTTAAAAGCTCTCAGTATTATGATGATTTCTTGAAACTTAACAGTGATTTTTCTTTTTGTGATTTTCATTAATTTACACAGTAAATGACTAACCGCAAATTGTTGAAGAATTCTTTGCTTTCATTTAAACTCTCTAGTCTCTAACCTCTAATTTCTCAAGAAGAAGAAAAAAAGTTTCTAATACATGAGCCAAGGTCTGTTCTGGCTTGGGTTACAAAATTCTATGAGGAAGAATCCAAAGCAAACCAGAAAACTTTCACTTCATTACAACTGCATTAGGGTAAGAAGCCTAGTCTCCTCTCATAGTTGTTTTATGAGGTGATAATGAGGGGAAAATTCTCTGGCCTAGACAATAACACATATTTTAAAGTGGGTTAGAACACATCATTTCAACAGACCCAATTCAATGATAAAAGGGGTTTGAATGACATCTTCTGGTTGAGAATAAATTGACCTTTATTAAGATAAAAGCAATGGAGAACCAAAGCATAATAATAGATTTATCAAATTAAAAGTTATATCAAAAAAAAAAAAAGCCTGAAGTTTTTCCTTATACCCACAAAGACTGCTGTCTTCCAGTCTTCCAGTATGTCACTTTGGCATTCTTAACATTTGGAGATGAATAAAACTGAATTCAGTATTGATAATCCACCTCTTTCAAATTATGTACGATATTGTCCATACTATTGCATAATGTTCTCATGTGACATAATTCCCAGAGGAAAAATATATTGTCACTGTCTGGGAAAGCTATTGAACATGAGACATGAAGGGTATAAAATAAGTTACTTAAATTATAAAATGTAAATTACAGTTCTCTTTGCTTTAAAGTAGTGTGCTTATCACCTTGTTAATGTTTTCATTGTAGAAATTAACAAGGAAGAGGAAACTATTAGTACCGTCTCTTAGAGAAACTGATCACCACCACAATAAATTTTGTGTATTTTCCTGCCATCCTTTCTCTCAACTCCTGTCACTTAGCAGGAATTTTTTTTTTTTTTTTAAATCCACAGAACCTCTGATTGGGTACATCATGGTGACATTACCAGATAAAATAGTAGTAATTCTGATATCTCTGATTGGGTCTAACAATCTAATGATAATAATAATCAATAACATAATATTGTCACCATGTTTAGTTTTAAAATTTAATAGCACTTTCTTATGCATTATCCCATATGTCCTCACATCAATTCTGGAAGAAAACTGAGGCTTGGTAAGTGAATTCACTCATTCAATGAATCACACATTGACTAAGTAAAGGAGTTCAGAAAGGAATATCCCCAAATGTAACTGGATACAAATAAAAGATACACAATTTTTTGAAAAGTCCTTGGTCTGACTTACGTACTGCCAAAGAAATCTTTTTCTTACATAGTATAAGAACTGTAGGTACTCAGCAATATTTAAAGAAGTAGTAAATGAATCAATTAATAAATTAAACCATCCACTTACCACAGCACTACCTTAGATGAGTTTCTAGGAATATGAGTTTCTTGTACAACAAAAAGTACGGGGAGATCTGAAGAAGACGACATCACATAGGCTCTAAAGCACAAAACATCCTAGTAAAAATAAGCCCTTCATTTATTCAAATAGGCATTCAAATTGGAGACTGGAAAGAGAAAAAAAAAATAAGTTCACAAACATTTTTGGCTCCAATTCACACCATTCGAATGGAAATAATTTTCTCCTCTTAGGAAGTATTAAATAAATTTCAGACCACAAGAAATTCTGGAAATCCATAAAAAAGACACAAAATATAGCAACTTAAATAAGTCTGCGAACTGTAACCTTAGAAACGCTCTATTGTACACTCGTAATATATTAAAGTGTTAGTTGAGAAGGAAGAGCAGAAAAATAAAAGACCATGTCTTTTATTTCACTGGTTGGTACTTTGAAATGCAGATATTCTCTTTTATAAATTATATGTTATCACATATAAACGTCATGTTTAGAATAAAGAAATACCAAAAAAATAAAAATAAAAAATAAATAAATAAATAAGAATAAAGAAATACCTTTTGAAACAGGAAAAAAAAAGTTGGTGCTACTGCGAAGTGAACACGTCGATGATGTTAACAAATGAATGTGTTCAGCTGCCAATTTTTCCCAAGGATAGGTAATTCAGACCCCAGTTTTATTCGTAATAGTACGTGCTTCAATTTAATGTGGAATAAAGCATGGGAGAAGGACTCTGTGAATGAGGAAAGATAAATGCTAATTAACTTGAATTGATCTGATGTTGTTCATTAGTGCTAAATATTCCTGAATTGCCACTGCCTGCAGATCCAAAACGAAAAATCTCCCAATCTAGCTTTGCATATTTAGTAGCATATGGAGTCTTGTCAGGCGGCCAGGAACTTCCTCATCTACTTCATTCTGAAGCAAAGGGGTTGCCCCTAATTTAGTACCTTGAACTGATTCTATTTAATGTGTAATCTGCCTTAATTGCTATTAAGATACTGAATTTTATAAAACAGCTGTTTAATACCATTTGTGAGTTAATGAGAATCATCGTACAGAATAGAAGAGGCATAAAAAATTCAAAAACCGCTTATTTTGAAAGCCAATTTCTTAATTAATAATGGTTTGGAATTTTTCTAGAGTTTTCAAAGTGAAATTCTTCATGATTTTCAATCATGGATAGACTATGGACTTTTACTACCAAAGTTTAAGAACAATATTCTGAAGAAACACCTGCTGTGTTTAAAAACCTGCTGCCCAAGAAATAAATATTAAGATCTTTTGATTCTTCTATTTCATCTGAAATGAGTAGAGTTGATGAAAGTGTTAAATTCTTGAAGAAATTTATTTAATGTAGTGTAGATTGATGGGGACATATCTGTGCCCACACTTGTAATGGGGGCTTTCTTTTAGGGTATAGCATAGGACTCCTTTAGGGTATGTCCACGGAACCAAATCTGACATCTTAAAATGCCCGGGGAAAAGCTCCAGAAATATGGGAGTATATTCCTATAAAAATGCTGTTTGTGGTGTTGTTGGTGACAAATTATCACCAAATGGCTAAGATCTTCCCTATACCAGAACCTCCATAGGTCTATCCAGATATTGTGATTTCTGCTAGGATTACCGAGGAGTTCTTTAATGTCTCAAGAAAACATTCAAAGATGTGGGGATTTTATATCACAAATGGATACCTTGAGAGAATATACTATGTGAAAATCTCTGAGAATTTTTTTTTTTTTTTTTGTCCCCTGGACTCCGGCAATGTGAACTATACAGTTGTGTGAGGGACAAAGTGATGCTGAATTACTGGATTAGAGCAAGGTATCTCTCCATCCTGCAGTATTTGGAAATTAATTACAGTGATAAGAACACCTTCCAGAAAAAAAATAAACTGTTCCTATCTAACTTTTGGAGACCAACATATTTCCTTCTAGATTAAAATAACATAATTGGTCTAATGAAAAATCACCATGATTATGCATTTTGCTGTTACGTGGAGAAATCCACACTCCCCAAACACTAGGCCAAACACAGCTTTCTTTAGTAGGAACTGATCCTGATCCAGAGAAAGAGTATCTAAGGACTTTGTATAATCATTATGTACTTAAAACATAAAGATGTTAACAGAGTCCATAAGAACTAGGAAAAAGTGAGTACATCAGACAATTTACTGTGAGTCAATCTTAAGTAGTTCATTTGAGAGGTTGGAGCTGCCTATTGGAATCCGTATTATATTTTGTGATAAAAGAAATAAGATATCAGTTTTGCGGTAAAGTTCTGAGCTATAACAACAAATATAAACAATTTAAGCACTACTTAGCTAAAGTGCGGTCTGCATAACATATATATTAGAAACATTAACAACTGAACACTAGCTACTCAGAGTCAATTGTCAGTATCAACAAACTTATTTATTTATTCTTTTTTAGGGAGACAAAATCTTACAGGTAAGACCTCTATTTCTTGTTTGAAATGATGCTTTCTTATTTTTTTAGATATAATTCATACTTTTATTCATAATAAAATTCTTCATTTTAATTAGAAATTTATATAGGGTATTCAGGAAGCAAATACCAGTATCTAAAAATGATGGTACACTCTCTAGGAATGCCCTAAAATAAAAAATAATAATAATAATGAAAAGTAGATGAATTTAAATACATGGCATACAAAGGTACTGTATGGCCAAAACAAAATAGGTGTATTTATTTCTAAATTCAATACTGTAAAATTATTCTACTATATTTTCTAATAATTTTAAAATCTATCAGTAGAAATGTTGCAGGGTTTTTTACCAAAATACCCAGGGTTCGTTGTCTTGCCACGTCGAAGAATGACGAGGTGGACACAAAATGAGCAGCAGGCAAAAATTTATTAGAGTCTAAGATCAGAAAGGAAGAATGGTAGGAAAGCTCTCTTCACAGAGAGGGGACATTTGAAAGTAAATGCCTGAGGACTCCTTATTTTATAAGGTTCTGGTCAGCCCTCCCCCATCCCTCCCCCCTGTTCCTTCTCAGGTTCTACCCTTATTGGCTTGATAGCTCTAGGTGCTGGGTTGTCCATTCCTGATTGGCTTGTTTCCATTGTATGAGGGGTGGTCTAAGGCCATACTTAGGTCTTTTGTCAAATTCCTGAGGGAAAACCTGAGGGAGAGTAGGTGGGATCTGTTACATTGTTAAGAGGAACCTTATGCCTGAGGGTTTTGCTGTGGTCAGACACTCCCAGCATTGTTCCCAAATAGGTGTTTTTTCCCCACCAGGGGACTTCAGGCCCTAATCTTTCCCTCTCTGCCTACTGAATCCTGTCTTCTCCTATCATAAAACCCCTTAATAATTTATTTGTGTGAAAAGTGTGAGATAAGAATTTGGCCTTTATGTTTTTTACCAATCAGAAGCTAGAATACTATAGGTAAATGTAGGTTTAGATATAAATGTAAATCCTACATTTTTCAAAGCCTTGATCATGCCAATTTTAAATATTCTCTCAATCCCATAGTAAATACATAGGTACTTAGGGTCTGTTTCTAGATTTTCTATTTTGTTCCTATATTCACCATGTGTTTCTGATTCAGAGGTTTTGACCCTAAAGGGACTGCCCCTCCCCTCTGAGGCTCTTAGCCAATTACTAGAGTTGATAAACAACTTGCCTGGAAACAGGCCTTTCATATGCCCACTGAACAATCTAGAGCCCACCATCCCACCTTCTTTATTGGACTCTTTGAGCCACTAATTCTCTACCCCTAATCTCCCCAGAGCCAGGTACCAGACAACTAGGGAAAATTCCTACCCTCCACAAAGCCTGCTGAAATTATTTAAACTAGCCAAGGCTTACCCTGCCTTGCCCATTCCTTCCCATCAAAACCACAACACAGGTTCTTGTTCATATTGTTTTCCTATACCTTCTGCCTGTTGACTGACCCTGGTGCTGCCCCATGTGATCCTGCAAGGCATGGCATGTCTCTTTCTCTTTGGAACTGCAAAGTACACATTGTTTTTTCAATGGCGGTCATCTTCTGATCTGTTGGCCTTACCATACATGAATAATGTTAAAAGTTTCATTTTAAAACAGTTCCATTGCTCTGTGACTCTAATCCTATTCTTACAGATAATTTCTCTGTGCGTGATTTTGTAATACCCTCAAAAATTTTGTAGTACAAAGACCCTGTCACTATTTTTTGAATCCAATATGGTTGGCTGAATTCGGATCTGAGTAAGTTAACATGAGTATGCTCCAAGAAAGACTCTTCGCATATGTCCTACATAAAGCCAATGAAGGAAAATGTGACACTTAAGTTTTAGAAATAACCATAGTAGTAGAAAACAAAATGATGAAGAAAATAGTGTAAAATTAGGATGTCAGAAGGGAGGAATTTTGATCCTAAATATGCTAAGTAGCTTTATTACCTTAAAACATCACTAAGCTTTCTTAGCCTCTTGTCTAGCACCCTCTAGAGAGAACGAGATCTCTCCCAGTTAAAATTCCTGCATATAGCATTCTAACGCTATCATTCCACCATCCACCAAACGTACATGTCTTATGTAGGGCAGAGAGTTCCACAGAGAAGATGCTCCATATAAGTGTGTGGAAATGAATTTCTTCTCCCCATCCACAATCTCAGGGCCATCACATTCACGGTCACGCTCTTGCCACGCATCTTTGTTTCCAATGAGTGCTATCTCAGCATGCTTTCATCCTCATTAAGATCATATATGTGTCCTTCTATTTCTTCAAACTGAAGATAAATTGTCTTCCCTCATCTCCCAATGTTCCTTATTATTAAACTTTGGCGTTCAAGACAAGTTCATCTTCATTGTGGCAATTGCTTTGATCATTATGATCTAGACCTAATTTAATAATGACTTAACTGAAGAAAATAGTTTTGTTTTGACTTAGGCATAAAATTATTTAGTTTAGTCAAGATACAGTAACAGTATAGACTTCATGAAAGGCAACTGAAAATACTGTGAAATATATCTGAACATCTATGATCATTCAAAAGAATGAGCAAATTTTTACCCATTGCAAAATATTCAAAATACCTATTTTCCTGGGAAGCTACAACAAAACAAGAGAATCTCATCATTGTCAACAATTTATTTTACCTAATGAATTCTGTGACAATATTTAATATGAACGCTATGCTATCATGCATATCAGTCATAATTTTGTTGTTTTCTGAAACTAATAAGCTAAAATTCATCATTGATGAAGAAAATGGAATACTCAAGGTACTTTTTTCATTGAACAATCAATATTTTTTTACACTCATTAGAGTTCTAAGAAATGTATTAGGCAAACTTCTAGTCTTTTTGCTCTGAATCTGCAAAGGGCGGAATCCTTCTCATGACATGTTTTTATTTTGTGGGTTTATATTTTTAATAAAGTGATAATTCAAAAAATCTAAAGGTGAGACGTAAAGATTTCAGACTCCCACAGTATTTAAAATACTGAAGCATTGGGGGAGCACACTGGTAATGTACTTTCTATAGACATTTCTGTCTGAATAAGTTTTGCTTCAATATTAGAAATCAGCAGGAAGAGATAAATAGGGAAAATATACAGTCCCCATAGTTTACACAGTGTCTGTCTTAGTCCATTTGGATTACTGTAAGATACCAGACTGAGGCTTATACATGACAGAAGTGTATTTCTCATAGTCTGGAAGCTGGGAAGTCCAAGCCCAAGGTACCAGCAAATTTGGTGTCTAGTGAGAGCCTGATTCATACAAAGGCCTCTTCTCACCATGTCCTTATGTCGCGTAATGGATGAAGGAGCTCTCTGGGGTCTCTTTTATAAGTGCACTTTTATATAACAGTGACATAACCACCTCCCAAAGACCCCATCTCTAAATATCATCACATTAGGGGTTAGGTTTCAACATATGAATTTTGAGGGGACACACACATTCATTTTATACCAATGTTGTATCTGATAGTCAAAAAAATGTACAACCAGAGCTTATATAAGAAGTAACAATGCCACTAAAAAATGAGTCAGCTCTGGGGCATCTGGGTGGCTCATTTGGTTAAGCGTCCAACTCTTGATTTGGACTCAAGTCAAGATTTCCGGATTCGTGAGTTTAAGCCTTTCATCAGCACTGAGCGTGTTTGGGATTCCCCCTCTCCCCGCTACTCCCAGCTCTGCCCCTCTCTTGTGTGCATTCTCTTCCTCTCTCTCTCTCTCAAAATAAATAAATCAACTTAAAAAAAAATGAGTCAGTTCTTTACAGTGGCTAATCTATGAGTACAAAAAAGTGCATTAAAATTTGGTCTTGAGTATAAGGACATACAGTATTGGAACATTTCAGAAAAATATCAGTGATATTGTATATTTTATTTAATAAAAGTTCAGAAACAGCAGTTGTGTGTGGGCAGAGTATGCTGTACATGACAGCATCAAAAAAGCTACTTTACAGATATCAAAGAATATTGCTACAGATTAAACACACCCGCCTGCATGCATGAACTGCTGAGGGCTGAGAATTAGCTGAACTTTTCCTATTAATAGTCAAGTGAAACTAATCCCTTTAAATGTCCTGAGATGCTACTCACTGACAGCTTAGTCCCTTTTGTAATGTTTATAAATAATAAAGAGATTAGTAGTTACCACTTAGTAGATGTATGTAGTGTATTTTCAACATATTTTCAGTAACTAAAATTTTACTTTAATGCTATTTTATGTAATCAATGGTAGGATGATTTCCTAGTCTGCTACTCAAAAGATGGTGTTCATTTTGAAACCTATAGTAATTGCAGCCATTTATTAGGTACCATCTAATAGGACAAACCGATGAGCTGTGGGTATCATTACTTCCATTTTATAGGAAATGAATTGCAGCTTAGAAATGTGACCCTGGTGGACACAGTCACACACTGCCCAGATCCCCTGCTGTCGGGAGTGCTATTAGCAGACAGCCTTCAGCTGTGAGTCCCTCAAGGATTTTTTCAGCTGTGGAGAGCAGCTCATGCAAGGTTAGACCCCTTTCTTCAGTGGTCCTCATCCGTGGACCAACAATTCCATGGTTGACATTGGAATATCCAGAGCTGAATATCACTGAAGAGCTATATGAGCTCCAGAGTTCTGTGGGGCTTTAGTCAGACATCCCAACTCCACTTTCTCCACTTCTGCTCACTCTGGCTTTTCTCCTCTTTTCCACAAGTGTCGGCTCCAAGGGCTCACCTCCATAAATATCCCGAATGCTAGACTCTCTCATAGTCTGCTTTCTGAGCAATCAATCTTGCAGCCGGTTACTTACTGCCCAAGGTTATTGAGCAAGCAGGGAAACTGGACACGATTCAAACTCAAGTTTATTCAGCTCCAAACCTCCTCTCCTGCTTCTACTGTACACTCGGAGCCTTCTCATCCTACAGAGCACAGTTCCGTTTCATTGAATCTTCAAGACAGTTTCAAATCCTATCCACTTATAAAGCATTTCAGTGGAGGACTAAATTTTCACTGGACTTAGTCACACTGCAATTATCACACAACTGCCTAATTACAGGCATGTGGTAATTTCAGTCCTAATTAAATTATTGTCTTCCCATGGTCCCATTTCCAATTAGCCTTCTCATTTCTTTGAAGTTGTATTTTAGCTTACAAGCGGCTAAATTGTATGGTTGCTCTAATTGTGCACACAAATTTAGTGTGGTTTAAAAAGATGACCTAGAAATGTGCTTTTAAATACATCAAACCCATTTTATAAACATTATATATATATATATATATATATAATTTTTTAATGCTTATGTTTTTGAGAAAGAGCATGAGTGGGGGAGGGGCAGAGAGACAGGGGAACAGAGGATCCAAAGCAGGCTCTGCGCTGACAACAGTGAGTCCCATTCGGGGCTTGAACCCACTAACCGTGAGATCATGACCTGAGCCGAAGTTGGATGCTCCATCGACTTAGCCACCCAGGTGCCCCTGTAAACAATATATTTTATCATTTGTACCTGTTCAGATTTACTCTAAAAATCTCTGGCACACTTTAACAACTGGATTTGTATTATTTGAACCTGACAGCTCTCAAAATAAGGTTTTAAATATAAAAGCAATTTCTAAGCTTTCAGCTAGATCATAACAATAGATCCATTTGCTTGTGGAATTAGCATCACACCTCGGCACTATCAATATGTCTGTGTAGGTTAGCAAAAACATATCTTGATTGCAATGAATGCTCCACATCTCAAAATGACTGTTACTTTGCATGCATCATGACTAATGAACACACGCCTCTTGCCAGAGAACGTTGTTTCTGGAGGAAATAAACTGTCACGAGTAATGTGTGTTGATTGTTCAGATCCCCTTTTCAATGAGAAACATCGATGGTTTTTATTTGTTATTTGTGCATGGTAGGAAATAACACCAGAATCCACTGTTTCTCAGATTTATTTCCCAGAAAGAGTATTCTTGGGGAATATAGCGGAATCTACATGGCTAAGTGCCCTGTGATCTGGGAAGTTATTTCACCAGAGCGGCTGCTGCTGCCTTTACAGGGAATGGGCGGGGAAATTCTTTTAAATTAATTCTTTGGGCTGTTCTGAACCCAGACCTCAGCCCACCTTCAGATACGCACCTCTGTCCTGGACACCAGAAGGGCTGTTTGAGTTTGGACTGAGCTGTCAGCCTCTCCCACTGGTGTCGTCTCTTTCTCTTTTTCTCTTTCTTTCTTTTTCTTTTCCTTTTTTTTTTTTTTTCCCCTTTCAAAGCCCCATTGTTGCCGAGGCCCAGCGATGGGCAGGGACTGAGGAACTCTTTGAAAGGAGACCAAGCTCTACTTTGCCATGGGGCTGAGCAGCACTAAGCAAAACCCACCTCACATCTGTCTAAATCACACTGAAGCGAATGAACTTTTAAACAAATGAGCTGCGTGTTTTTCTCTAATGCTTATTACTAGCTGTGCAGTGAGGCTGCACCGATTTCAAAGGCTTTTCAATTCCTGCACAGAACTGAGAGGCTGTAGCAATGGTCCTTTGAAGAGAAAACACCGCTGTTGGGACAGGCGTGCGGCTTGGGCTTGGCTCAAAGACCTCCAAAAGTGACAGGGAACAGCAGAGGGGATGGCTCTGGCTACAAGCAGCTCAAGAAATTAATATAAAAAAGGCTTTCCTGTCCCCTACTGCAAATATTTTCTCTTGCAAGAGGAATCCTTGGAACTTGTCATACATATGAATTCTCTTTCAACTCCAAAGGGGCTAACTTTCATACCTGCCTTTTGGCATCACTGTAGATTTTAGACATTTTAATAACTATCTCTGATTTGAAACAAAAACCAAACAACAAAAAACCCCTAACTTTTGCTGCAGCCACGCCTCTCCATTTTTGCTTTTCCTAATTTGACATTTGTTATGCATTTCTAAAGAAAGGTTTATTTATTTACTTTATTTTATCCCTTTTATTCCCCATAAAAGTATTTTGAAAAGAATCAAGTATAAAAGAAAAATATTTATCAAGTTAGGGATATAAACTAAATAGAACATCTTAATGTATTTTACGTAAAAGAAATCCGCGATACAAGCTTCAATCAACAGCATTTTGAAAAGTGCTTTGGTATGTTAATTGGAAATCATTCTAATCTATTTAACCACAGAACTTCTAACCCTGACTAGGACAGTTCAAGTTACGCGCTCTACCTAAAAGTGATGAAGCTATATTTCTTCAAGAATATCTTATAATTTGGACTTCTCACTCATGTATCCCAGCCATTCTCTTTGATCCAAATTAGTGAGGCTTGGTGTTGAAATTGAGACTAACTCAGAAATTCTGGGCAAACAGAAAAAAAACCCTCCAGATAAAAGTAGAAGAAATTTTTATGTTAAGTATTTCTAAAATTATGGCCCCTGCCCAAGTGTCTCATACAAATCCTGGGAACCCTAAGCATCACCTCATACAGAGAATATTCAAAAAGATTCTAAGTGTCCATAAATGAATTCAACATGGAATTACAAACAGCACCGATTTGTGGAATTGGATAGATTGGGCTTTGTTAGTAGCTCTGTCACTTTAGGAGATGCACATCTCAGTCAATTTTCTTAACATCACTGAGTCTCAATTTTTCACATAAAGTACAGAAAAGATTAGTGAAAGAAAATATGGAAATAATCCCCTAGATAATATATAACCAGTCAACATTAGTTTCATCCCCCCAGTTAATTAAACACTTCAACATTAGAGTTCAGATATATTTCGCTTAAACTCTCAAAGTATTTGTGATGGACATTTATTAAAAAACCTCTATTCAGCTTCTTAAGAATTACTCCTGATCATCAGATTGTTGTAATTACTGTGTTACTGTATCACACAAAACAGTTTTTGCAACTTTGAAAACCAATGCTATGGAGGTATAATTTACCTAAAATAAACAGTGTGCAATTTGATGAGTTTTGATATATATATATATATATATATATATATATATATGTGTGTATATATATATGTGTATATATATGTATATATGTGTGTGTGTATATATATGTATATATGCGTGTGTGTATATATATGTATATATGTGTGTGCGTGTGTGTGTGTGTATATATATATATATATATATATATATATATATATATATATACTGAGTAATTGCCTTACTAAATCAAGGTAAAAAACATTTCCAACATCCCCCAAATATTTCCTATGGTCCCTTCCTAGTTGACCCCCAACTCTCCTACTGCTATAGACTGAATGTTTATGTAGTCCTGAAACTCTTATGGTGAAACCTAATTCCCTCCTAATATTAGGAGGTGAGATCTTTGGAAGTGATTTGGTCATGAGGATGGACTCCTCATAAATGGGATTAGTGTCCTTATAAAAGAGACCTCAGAGAGCTTTCTCAGCCTTTTCACCATGTGAGAACACAGTGGAAAGATGGCTGACCATGAATCAAGAAGCAGGCTACCACCAGACACTACAGGGCCTTAATTTAGGACTTCCTAGCCTCTGCAACTGTGAGAAACAAATTTCTATTGTTTATAATCCATCCAGTCGATGGTGTTTTTGTTATAGCAGCTTGAATGGACTAAGACAGCCCCAAACCCAGGGATAATCTGCTTTCTTTCACGGAATAGTTTCACCTCTTCTGGAATTTCATAGAAGTGTAATACTACAGAAGGTGCTCTTTTGTGTCTGACTTTATTTATTTAGCATAATTTGAAATGTTCCGCATTGCTGTATGTATCAGAGGACTTAATTGCCAACTAGTATTCCATTAGTTGACTAGATCACAACTTGTTTATCCATTCATCCATTGATGGATGTTTGTATTGCTTCCATTTTGGGAATGGTCTGAATAGAAGTGGTCCAAAATTGTTTGAACAAGTTTCTTGTAAAGATACGTTTTTATTCTTTTGGTTAAATGTATGAGTGGGATTGCTAGATCATACAGTAAATGTGTGTTTGACTTTATAAGAAACTCTCAAACAGTTTTTCAAAGTTTTTCAAATTTTATGATCCCAGCATTATACAAGATATAGCCTAATGAACATGTATATAGGGTTTGGTAGTGTCTTATTATGATTTTAATTTGCATTTTCTTACAGTGATATTACATATCATTTCATTTGTTTATTAGCCCTTGGTCTGTGTTGTTTTGTGACATGTCTGTTTCAGTCTTCTTGTCCACATTTTAATGTTTATTTAGAGAGAGAGAGACAGAGCATGAGCAGGGAAGGGACAGAAAGGGAGGGAAACACAGAATCTGAAGCAGGCTCCAGGCTCTGAGCTGTCAGCACAGAGCCTGACACAGGGCTCAAGCCCACAAACCGTGAGATCTTGACCTGAGCTGAGGTTGGAAACTTAACCAACCGAGCCACCCAGGCATCCCTTCTTATTGTCTATTTTTAAAGTGCTTTGTACATTCTTAATGCAAATGCTTTTGTCAAATATATTATTATAAATATTTATCTCAGTATTTGCTTTATCTTTTCACTTACATAGCACTCTATTGTGGAGAGCAGACTTTAAAGTTTATAAAGTCCAATATTTGTTTTTTTTTTTTAATTTTATGATTAATGATCTATGTGTCTTCCCTATGAGACCTTTGCCTATACCAAGGTTATGCAAATATTCCTCTATGTTCCTCTATAGGTTTTACAGCTTTGGTTTCACATGCATTTTTCTAATATACTTTATGTTAATTTCTGTGTATGGTGTGTGGTATGTTTGAAGTTGCTGTGGTTCCATGTGGATATCCCATTATTTAACTATTTTTTAAAAACATTATTCTTCCTCCATCTTTGTCCATCATATTACCTTAGCACGTTTGTGGGTTATCTCTTGACCGTACATGTGTGGGTCTATTTCTGAACATACTATTCCGTTCCATTGGTCCTCATTCACTGTCTTGTTTAGGTTTACAATAAGCCTTGAAATCATGTATAGGAAATTCTCCAATTATGTTCTTTTTGTTGAAGTCACTTTGGCAATTCTTCCTTGCCTTTCAATATAAATCTACCTTGTCATTTGCTGAAAACAAGTGTTCTAGGATTTTAAATGCAATTCTTTGATTCCTAGATCAACTTGGGAAAAAATAAACACCGTAACAATAATGTGACCTATGGTCACATTCAACAATGTCTATCTCCTCATTTATTACATCTTCTTTAGTTT
This sequence comes from Acinonyx jubatus, assembly GCF_027475565.1. Lineage (NCBI taxonomy): Eukaryota > Metazoa > Chordata > Mammalia > Carnivora > Felidae > Acinonyx > Acinonyx jubatus. The sequence goes on from NC_069394.1 coordinate 57,209,908, forward strand.
CATTTGTAGTTTTTAGATCTTATACTTGTTTTGTTAAATGTACTGCTAAATATATCATACTTTTTATGCTTTTCAGTGACATTTTAAATTTTTATTTTTCATTTGTTTGTTGCTAGTATATAGAAATTAAATTGACTTTTTATATTGATCTCTTATCCTGTGAAACTGCTAAAGTCACTTATTACTTAAAATAGTTTTTTGTTGATCTATCCAGTTTTTTATCCAGAAGGTCATGTCATCTTTGAATAAAAACTTTTTCTTCTTCCATTCCAATCTGTAAATATTTAATTAATTAATTAATTTCATTACTGCACTGGTTAGATGTTTTGGTATAATTTTGAATATATAATGGATGAAAGACCTAAATGTGAGACAGGAAACCATCAAAATCCTACAGGAGAAAACAGGCAGCAACCTCTTTGACCTTAGCTGCAGCAACTTCTTACTTGACATCTCTGAAGGCAAGGGAAATAAAAGCAAAAATGAACTATTGGGACCTCATCAAGATAAAAAGCTTTGGCACAGCAAAGGAAACAATCAATAAAACTAAGAGACGACCAACGGAATGGGAGAAGATATTTGAAAATGACATATCGGATAAAGGGTTAGTATTAAAACTCTATATAAAGAACTTACCAAACTCAACACCTGGAAAACAAATAATCTAGTGAAGAAATGGGCAGGAGACCTGGAGAGACACTTTTCCAAAGAAGACATCCAAATGACAAGCAGACACATGAAAAGATGCTCAACAACATTCATCATCAGGGAAATACAAATCAAAACCACATTGAGATACCACCTCACACCAGTCAGAATGGCTAAAATTAACAACACAGGAAACAACAGATGTTGGCAAGAATGTGGAGAAACGGGAACCCTCTTGCACCATTGGTGGGAATACAAACTGGTGCAGCCACTCTGGAAAACAGTGTGGAGGTTCCACAAAAAATTAAAAAAATAGAATTATGACCTAGTAATAGTACTATTAGGAATTTATCCAAAAGATACAGGAGTGATGATTCGTAGGGGCACATGCACCCCAATGTTTATAGTAGTGCTATCAACAATAGCCAAATTATGGAAAGAGCTCAAATGTCCATCAACTGATGAATGGATAAAGAAGATGTGGTATATGTATATACAATGGAATACTACTGGGCTATGAAAAAGAATGAAATCTTGCGATTTTCAACAACGTATTTGGAATTGAAGGGTATTATGCTAAGTAAAATAAGCCAGTGAGACAGAGAAAGAGGTCATATGATTTCACTCATATGTGGAATTTGAGAAACTTAACAGAAGACCAAGGGGAAGGGAAGGAAAAATAAGATACAGAGAGAGAGGTAAACCAAAGAGACTCTTAAATACATAGAACAAACTGAGGGTTGAAGGGGGTGGGGGTTGGGGGAGTGGGGAAAATGGAGGGAGTAGGGAAAATACCCACTGAAGAGGCCACTTGTTGGGATGAGCCCTGGGTGTTGTATGTAAGTGATGCACCATGGGAATCTACTCCCAAAACCAAGACTAAACTGTATGTTAGCAAACTTGACAATAATTTAAAAAATAAATAAAAATAAAGAAAGAGTAGTGAGAGTGATCATTACTGTCTAATTTGGGGCCTTAGGGGAAAATCATAATCTTTCACAATTAGTATGCCCTTTATCAGACTGAGAGCATCTTCTTATTCTTGCTTCTTAACAGTTTTTATCATGAATGGGTACGGAATTCTTTTCCTTGAAATGATCTCTTGAAATAATCATATGTTTTTCTCTCTTTTTCTATTATGGTGAAATACATGATTGATTTTTGAGTCTTAAATTAACCTTTCATTACTGGGATTAGTCCACTTGACCATGATGTATTATACTTTTATATATCCTTAAATTTCCTTGCTATGATGTGATTAAAGATTTTTATTGCTTATGTACATGAGAGATATTGTTTTGTAGTTTTCATACACACACACGCATATGTATATGTATGTGTATATGTATATGTATATGTATATGTATATGTATATGTAATTATTTTGGGGGGAGGTCTAAGATAATGGTGACTTCTAAAACTGAGTTGTGAAGTATTTCTTCCTACTCTGTTTTTGAAAAGATATCATGTAGTGGTAGTATAATTTCCCTCTTAAATATTTGTTAGAATTTTTCAGTGAAGCCATTTAGGCCTGGAATGTTCTTTGTGCAACTTTTCAATTACAAATTCAGTTTTTTAAATGTTTTTTTTTTTTGAGAGATAACACAAGTGGAGAGAGTGGCTGAGGGGGAGAGAGAGACACACACACAGTAAGAGAGAGAGAGAGAGAGAGAGAGAGAGAGAGAGAGAGAGAGAATCCTAAGTAAACTCCACACTCAGCACAGAACCTAACATGGTTCTGTGATCTCATGAGCCAGGGATCATGATCTGAGCCAAAATCAAGAGTTAGATGTTCAACTGACTGAGCCATCCAGTTGCCCCTAAATATTTTTATAGTTATATAGCTTTTTTATAGCTTTTCTGAGACTCTGCTAATAATTTCACTATTTAAATAACAGTTAGGACTTTTATTTCTAATAAAAGACACTGTCTTTCAAATTATTTGTCTGTTTCATCTAAGTGGTAGAGGCTATTGACATAAATCTTTTCTTTTTTCCTTAATCAGGCTTGCTAAAAATTGCTCATTAAAATTTTTTTCCTAAAAACTCTTTATTTTCCTTCTTATTTACTTCCCTCTTATTTGCTTATTTTCTACTAACTGATTTCTGCTTTTAATTTTTATTAATCCCTTCCATTTGTTTTTTATTCAATTTGCTTTCTTTTTCTAGTTTATTGAGTTGAACACTTACAACTCTGACTTTATCTTTTTTTTTTTCTTGTTTACTGTAAGCACTATTTCCCTCTCAACACTACCTGATCAATATCCCACAGCTTTTGACAGGATGAGTTGCTAATGCTCCTCAGTTCAAAATATTTTCTAATTTCCATGATGATTTCTTCTTTGAATGATGGCTTATATGGGAAGACTGTAGTTGAATTTTCAAATATATAAAATTTTTCAGATACTTTCTCATTGTAGACTTCTAATTTAATTCTGTTGTGGTCAGAGAATATAATTTGTATGGTTTAATTTTTTTAAAAAATTGATGAAGACTCATTTTATAATCTAGCATATGGTCTGTCTCTGTGAATGCTCCAACTGTACCTAAAGAAGAACATATATATATTGCATAGAATTCTGCAAATATCAAATAGATATTCTTGGTTGTTAGTGCTTTTCAAGTTCTGTATATACTTACTGTTTTTTGGCTTACTTTTTCTGTCAACTTTTGGGAAAAGATTGCTGAAATTTTCAAGTATAAATATGGATTTATTAAAATCCTATGGATTTTATCTATATTCTGCTTTCATATTACCTTTCCAAAGGTGGTACATGTAATCCTAAACAAAAGGCAAACATTTTATTTTAGAGACTATTGGTAGCAGAAAATAAACATTATAAGAAAATATTCAATTAACATAAAATAAATTATCTCTGAATTTAAAAATTATGCTCAAAATAGGCATCAAGTTGATGTTAAAGTTAATATAGTTAAATAAATTTCAGTAGAATGCTGAACTATTTTATGAAGAAATAATTCTTTGTAGAATATGCCTTTTTACTTCGGTTATATGATAAGAAAAATATCAGTAGATGTAATTTGCATTAACTTCAAACAGAACCCCAAAAGGAATTATATGAATCATAGGTTATATAAATGTATTACATTACTATATATTATAATAACATGCTGTTACTTCATATATAATATATGTTATTGTAAAATAATAGCTAATACAAACAGAATAATAGTTGTTGATAAATGTTTTTGTATGTGCTGGTGGTTTGTGCAAATGTTCTATTGAGGGATGACAGAAATTAGCATAACTATTAAGCACACCCTTTAGATTCCCAGTAAACTGAAAATATCATTGCCACCAATATATAACTGAAAATATCATTGCCACCAATATCCTTTCACTGAAATTCAGCTGATTTTTGTAACTACTTTTATCTTGCTTTACATCAGAAAACCAAAAATAATTAGGGGTGTTTTTTACATTTCCTGATAATGATGGATAAAAAAGATGACATATCACATTGAATACACCTATTCAAAAACACACACTTCAAAGGATTTCTTTACCTGTTATTCAACAATGATGATATAACTTTATTAGTCCCCCACCTTTTTTTTTCCTTCCCGTATGCCAAAACGAAAAACCAAGCACACAAAACTTCATTCGACATAGGAAATAACTTGAGAAGTAAGATACTCTAAATCACACTAACAATAATGTGTAGCAATTATAGGGGAACTCATTTCATCAGACTTTGGTGAAAATCTGCTAAGTATTGAGGACCATGCTAGGCACTGAAGATTTCTCCTCTCAAAAATGTATACAATTGAGGTAGACATAAGCATATATGTGTATATTTTTAGGATAAAACAGAAGTGTCCTGATGGCAGTGCACCCAAAATGAAATGGGAGGGCAGCAGAGGCTTTAACATGTTGTTTTATGGAGAAGGAGATAGTTTAGCAGGTTTTTTAGAAATGGAAAAAAAATCAAACAGGAAAATAAAGGTGGAAAAGTATTCTGGGAAGAGAATATTATAAAGAATGGACACACTAGGCAGCCTAGCACAAGCCATTGTTAGTTCAGTATCTCTAGAGAATAAAATGGGGAGCATAGAAGCAGCTTAGGAACCAGGTTATAAAATTTGTGAGTTCTGCCCAGGAAGGTAAGATAACGCTGTAAGGAACACAAAGTTATGAAAGAGTTTGAAAGAGATGCTTCACATTGCTGGTTTAGCTAGATTAGCATGACTTTAGGTTGACCAAGTTAAGAAGAATAAAATCAAAGGAAAGGACATGAGTCCAGGTGGCTAATGTGACCTTGTTGCCAAGAAATAATGCAGATCTGAATCAAGATAATGCCAACAGGGTTTAAAAACAGGGTGAGGATCAGAACAATATTTAGAAAATAAGTCTTTGAGATTTGTTCACTGATTATTATAGAAAGTAAGAGAAAAGGGAAACAAATTTAGTCTGATTTTTGTATTTTGGTGACGTGAGTGGATTAGAAGTCATCAACCTATAAACTCTGCTTGTCTGAGATTATCACAAGTAAGCATATGAAGAGATAACCGCTTTCTAAAGTCACCCTGAGAAATACCAATGTTTAGAAATCTGGACAAAAGAGTCAAAGTGTTATGGAGAGATGAAGAGAACAGACAGAAGACTTGGGTACTGAATCAAGAGCATCAACAGCATGATCAGCGTTGCCCAAGGCAGCAGAGAAATGTTAGTCGATTTGTAATGAGTTCATGTGGAACAGACATTTGCCAGGGATTAGTGAGGACAAACCATTGTTAAATGAATGTGGGCAGGGAACAGGAAGAAGACCTAATAAATGTAGAATACTTTGAGATACTTCCCTGGCATACTTTCCTATGAGAAACTGGAGTATATCCTTTATAGATGTTAAACAGATGAGCTCCAGTGTCCAGATAACTGGGTTGACACCTTGTTTCTACCACATAAAAACTGTGTGCCTTTGAGCAATCGTGAGCCTCCTAAGGATCAGTTACCCCAAATGTAAATTGAGAATAAGAACGTCTATTTTATGGAGTTACTGTGAACATTAAATGATATGTTAAAAGTAAATAACATGCACCTGGAACATAGTGAGTATAGAGTCGTCAGTATGCACAAATCTTAGGGAGGTTTCTTTTTGTTTTGTTTTCAATTTTAGGTGTAATTTTTTGCCATTCATTTAATTTCAAATAATGTATCTATAAAATTTTTAAAAATGTTTATTTCTTCTACACCCTAGAGGTAGAGGGTTCATTGACTGTATATCTCAGATCATGGCACAGTATCATGATTGATTGATTGATTATTGATGATGTTTATTTATTCTCTTACTCCATACTTTAATCTCTTCCTCCTCTTGTCACAAAGAAAACTATGTTATGTTTTGGACTTGTGTTCTAACAACATGGTTTTCCTGTTGGTTTTTTTGCATATATTTTTAATTCACCTAAATGGTTTCATCTAATGTGATGAATATACGGCACAATATATTTTTTAATGTTTTTTTTAATTTTTTTTTTTATTTTTAAGACAGAGAGAAAGCATGAGAAGGGGAAGGGCAGAGAGAGAGGGAGACACAGAATCTGAAGCAGGCTCCAGGCTCTGAGCTGTCAGCACAGAGCCCGACGCGGGGATTGAACTCACGGAGTTTGAGATCATGACCTGAGCTGAAGTCGGACGCTTAACCGACTGAGTCACCCAGGCGCCCCTATGTCACAATATATTTTTTAACATCTATGTATGTGGTATATAGTCTCCTAAAACAGCAGTATGTTTTCATGTATTCAATTGCCTTTATCAACTGATAAACCTATTTTTGCCTATTCTCATACTGATAAACACAGAGATTGCTTCCAATTTCTGCCACTACAAATGATATTTTCATGAACATCTTGTACATGACCGAGTGGATTTTCTTCACTTTTTGTAGGGTATAGCATTTTGTCTGACTAGTTCAGTGTGCTTTCAGGCTGACTGTACCAGCCTATGTTCCCAACGGGAGCTCATGAGGGTTTCCCAATTCTCCATACCTCCACCAACATGTGGCACTGGCCTACTTTCCAATGTTTTTCAGTCAGTTGAATGTAAAGCCATATGTTGTTATTTCAATTTACAAAATCATAGAAATTTGCAACGATTATGAATTTATCTTCATGAGATAGTTTTAAGTTTTTATTTTATTTTATTTTATTTTTTTCAACCATTCCCCAAATCATGGACCTAGAACACAAATGAAAATTTGATGACTTGTGAATCGAAGGTAATCAAACCCATTCCCCAGATTCACCGTGGGTCCTAAATTAGAACTACTGGTTCTTTTATTCAACTTTACTTTACAAACATATTTAACTCAGACACTGTTAAAGCTAAAAGTGACCTTAGCCATTTAGACCAAGCTTTTAGTTTTAAGTGTGGGGACAGTTTCAGATTTTTGGAGAATTTTTGGAATCATAATAAAAATATAAAGAAACTTTGGTTGGTGCAATAGAATAGTATTGCTACTGATATCATTATACTCCTGTTTGTCTCAATTTTGTCCACTTCTGTTTAATCTACAATTACCTACCCCTTAGCAACTAGCTTATAATAAATTCCAGCTGCCCCCTTATTCTTTCCCAAATCCTTGAACAATTCTCACTGTTTCCCAACATTCTTATAAACAGCAATTTTCAGAAAGACATCATCATCATTATTTAAAACAAGACTCCATCTCTGTCACACTTGTTTGAAGTGATTTTTTGAAAGAGCTCTGACATCAGCTGGTTCCTTTGTCAAAGGTCCCATAGATAAAAATGCAAAGGTAGATACATACTTGTTTTTTTCTATTTATGGTAGTAGATTGAATTTCAATTTAGAGTGTAATTTACACCTTTCCAATTTATTGAAGCAAAACACCCCAAGCAACAAGGAAATCTGGTTTCCCTGATTTCTTGCTGCTCTTCTGTCCAATTAGCTTTTTATTTATTTCTTCCCCATAGCCTAAACACAGCACAATTACTTAATTTTATTTTCTAACACTATTTTCTTTTAGTAGACTCCAAGAAGGAAAATTTCTTACTTTGAATGTAGGATCCCTTGTTTGTTCAATATAATAAATGCTGCATTCCAGCTTATATGTAATTAATATGTACTTAATTCTTCACCAGAATATGTTGGCATGGTAAGTATTCTCTTTGTAAATCTTGATGATTCATTAGAAATAATAGTTGTTGCATCATTAGGCTTGTGGGTGTTTTTTTTAACTTTTTTTCTAAACAACAGAATAATAAAAAACAGAATGTTTCTCTAAACAATAGAATAATGATACTTAATAGTATAGGAAAACAATTTAGCCCAAGAATTTACTCTCTCTAATCTCTTTCCCTGTCACTTTTTTGGCAGGGGTGGGAGTAGTCTCTAGTTCAATATCATACAGACAAAAAATTGATTTTATATTGTTGACTCTGCTTCTTGTGCCACTGTTTTATATATTCCACAGTCTTCCCATAAACTATGGCTTAAATTCCAACTACTATTATAAACAACTATAACCTTGTCATGATACAAATAGATACGCTTTTCAGAGAGGTAACTCTCAAAGAATGGAAGTATTTCATCATAGAAGGTATAGGACACTAAGTCTGTTTTTGTTTTTATTTCTTTTTACTACCACTTGAGAGTGAGAGTGAATAGGGAAGACCAAGAACTCAGCAAAGGACATGAATCTTTGTTTTTTTCTGTGGTGTTACCCATACTGTGAGATTACAAAATTCAAAGCTGTAGAAAGTTTATCTTAAATATATAGTTATTCAAAAGATCAAAGCACAACAAATAAATAATCAAATCCTATTTCAAAATGTTTAGACCTCTTTGCCAACATTAAGACTATGGATCTAAAAAATATAGGTCTTTGTACAAATGGGAAACTGGGGTATGCTAGGATCTGAGCAGATCCTCACCCGAGTGAGTGTAGGTGCTATTTAGGGCTTCAGGAGGCAAAAAAGCAGAAGAAAAAATGCTTCGAATCGACTGCTTCATCATAACTGTAACCTTTATTTTGCAACAACATACTTCATTCAGCATAATCATGAAGGCATTTAATTGAGACCAAACACTAAAAGGATTCAAAGAAAGATGAGCCTATTTTGGATTTTAACCTACCCATTCTATACCCGTTTCTTAATACATTCAAGGTGATCACTAATTTTATTTCTGTTTCCTGTGTGTTGTAGTAGAGAGAGAATCACCAGATCTCTTCTCTTTTGTTATTAGGACCATCAAAACGCAAGTTTTATTTTTGTTTTTACCTATAAGTCCTTGAGATTGCTATAAGGCTTTTGGAAGAATATTTATTGTCAACTGGTCTTTGATAATCCTGATTTTAGACATAAACTTTCTTATGTTTTATTTCAGTGAATAGATTTATTATGTTTTTCTATATCAATTTGGTTACAATGAAAACTCAGACGTTTAATTGATTTTTAGTACTTTTTGTAGACTTTGTCTTAGCTGGTTCTTGATGATTAAGAAAATCATTTCTGAAACAAGCATAAGGCAGATCTTTGTCTTCTGAGAGAAAATAGCTCTTCAAGCACTTAAAATTAGACTTTTTAAAAAATATGTCAAAATATTGTGCTGCTGTAATATATCCATTTTTGTAGCGTTTAACTAGCTGAAAACTTGCACCACTGTGGATTTGTAGAAAACACTGTTAAAATACTGCTCTCAGTATTGAATCCTAGAACTGACTAGTCCCCAGAACATTTAATGGTGCTAGAGAGCCCTCTGGGTAAATATCTGTGTTTCATCATTCAGGCAATGTTGACAAGCTCATTGAAGCAGACATTTTTACTGCACTTAATATATTTTACTTTTTCCCTTCTCTGTTTATCCATATGTTTTTTGATGATAAGAGCTGAGGAAAAGCCATGGTTTCAGGCTGGGTAAGTTTGTTCTGAGTAGCTCATTTCACTATAATCTCTAGATCCTTCCAGTTGCCTTCATTGTGTTATTAGACTTTCCAGGAGAATACAGAAGGGGGGAATTTGCTGTCTTCTGAGTCACAGTAAACATGTACCAACTCGTATACCATAGCACACTGGAAACACAATCTTGTCACCAGTAGGGAGGCACTTGAGTGGTCTAGCTATAGTGGCCCATGTGGAATGAACTAAAATCTAGATGAAGGATGAAAAATATCTTACTCATTTGTGAGCAAAGGGAAAAATGAGTACTCATAGAATCTGATTTTTTTCTAGCTTTGTTCAGTGATAAATTCCAATCATTTTAATACATTCTACATGCTTTGATCAAAAATATGTTCATGACATTCACAAACTTGATATTATCTTCGTATTTTGTATTTAAGCTTTAAGTAAATATTTGGTAAAGTCAATATAGTCAGTTGGTCTTTGTAATTGGTAGAGCATAATTTGATTAGATGTTCAAAAGCTGCTTCTGTCTCGTCTTACAGAATTAAAATAAATTTATTTCTTTCAGTTGATTGGTATAATTATATTTTCATATTTGAAATATCACTGGCTACTGTTTTAAGCTTAGTTCTCTTCAATATGCCCTAGCAAAACTCGTTAGTATACGATAGTTAAACCTTTTTCACCTCAGTTTTACAGTGGAATTAATCCCTAGTGACCTAAGATATTCATTTTATGTAATGAATGAACTTCTTTGTATCTAGGATGATACTAGCTATGAGCCATTCTTGGAAGAGCTGAGAAAATAGTCACTCAGCTCATATCCAGTAGGGTTTAAATCTTTCATAAAACTCCAGTTAAGAAAAAAATAGAATTTAAAATATTTTCAAACTTTGCTTTCTTCAAATAAAATTTCGTGTTGAAGTCTGAATGGAAATTAAATAAAAGCTGAGCTATTCTGGATCAAATAGAAGAGAAGTGCCTGGAGAAACTCTATGTGTGCCTTAAATAATGTCCATAGATGGCACACAGTTACAAAGCTGTAGTGTTTTGAGTATGCCTTACACGCTGATAACCAGAGATATTATGCAGCATGTGCCCAATAGACCTCTATCATGTCCTCTTGGAACAATGAGTTAATTTTTTTCAGAAAAAAAAAATTACATATTCACAGACAGCTCCAGTAAAGTCAAATGGTGCCTTTCTATTTCTGGAATGATGGAGTAGACATATTTTTTCCTCTTTTTCCTGCTGAGCAAATTAAACGCTCTGGACATTATATATTCAAAAAATAAAAAAACCCATAGACTCTAACACGTAGAAAGAAGGCAAAAGAAACAGTAACTTAGTGGTGAGTTTCCTGGGTTTTCTTTTTGCCTCATAGCTGAGAGCTGAAGGAGGTGGTGACCTAGAAATATGAACAAACACAAAGTGAAAAGAGTTTAACAAAACACTGCTCTCTCTCTGGCCACACACCAGAAAAGGGGCAGCCTAGCAAGACAGAAAAAAAAATTAGATAGTAACCACTCTAATTCAGCCAAACACCACAGAAAAATAATAAGGCCTCACACCCTAGTCCTGCCAGCAAAGGCTGAGTGAGGATCTTAAACTTCTACTCCTGACAGAATGGAATGAGATGGCCCAACCCACTGCTAGACGGATGTCAGACAAGACCAGGTAGAAAGCCAGGTGGCAATGAGCCTTCTATAAAACCACATGGCGGGGGCGGGGGGGGGGGGGGGTCTGGAATTCCATCACCTGGCAGTAAAATGTATGCTTCTTCCTTCTCAGTGGGATATCAGAGGAGGCCTAGGGCAAAGTCAGAAATTGCATCACTATTCAGTTGTAATGAGGTTGCATTGCCATCCATGTGGGGTTAGTGGAGTCCAAGCAGGGAGAACGAACAAGGCACTTTTACTTCTTCCAGTCATGGAGGTACCAGTGGAGGTCTAGTGGGAAACATGAACTCCCACCCCCATTAGGCAGTAATGTAGATCCATTCCCTTGAATGTCAAGCAGGTCATGAGGGGAGCCCTACCATATTTACTATCATCTGCCAGTTAGAAGGTGGTACCCCCTTCTTCCCCTGTTAGAGTGGTGTCAGAATAAACCAACGCAAACTTTTTTTCTTTTTCTTTTTTTTTTTTAGTTCATTTATTTATTTTGAGAAAGGGAAGGGCAAAGAGAGAAAGAGAGAGAATCGCAAGCAGGCTTTGCACTGATAGGGGCTCAAACCTTGAGATCATGACCTGAGTTGAAATCAAGAGTCTGATGCTTAACCAACTGAACCACCCAGGAACACCCAAACTGGTTTAAATAAGATCCAAAATCTTATTAAATAATAACTAGATGTTCAGGATTAACTTTGAAATCATTTGTCGTACCAAGAACTAAAAAGATCTCAAACTAAATGAAAAAGAAAGACAAAAATTACCAACACCAAAATGACAGAGATGTCAGAATTAGCTGAAAAGATTTAAAAGCAGCCATCATAAAATTCCTTCAGTGGAAATAAAAAAAAAAATCAATTACAAAAATTTTTGAAACAAATTTGAAAAATGGAAAGTTCTTTAAAAAAAGGGGGAGATATAAAGAAGGAACAAATGGAAATTTTGAAACTGAAAACCTCAATAATTGAAATGAAAACTCAATTGATGTGCTCAAAAGGAGAATAAAGGGACAGGGGAAAGAATCTGAGAACTAGAAGAACAATAGAAATTACCCAATTGGACAAACAAAAATATGCTGAGAAAATATAATCTGAAGAAAGTCTCAGGGACCTGTGAGACTATGATAAAAGAGTAAATATTTGTGTCATCAGAGTCCAGAAAGAGATGAGAAAAAATGTAGGGCTGAAAAAGTAGTTGAAGAAATAATGGCTGAAAAAGTTCCCAAATGCAGTGAAAGACATACATTTACAGATTCAAAAGACTGAGCTAACTTTAACTATGATAAACCCCCCCAAAACCCAAAAGAAGACACACTTCTGAAACTGAATCCAAAGAAACATTTGAAAACATTAAGAGTGAAATGATACCTTATCTACAGAAGCAAAACAGTTTGAACTACCACAGATTTCTTATTAGAAACCACAGAAACTGAAAGGAAGTGGCACATTTTTCCAGTGCTGAAAAACAAAAGAAAACAAAACTGTTAGCTCAAAATCTTATATCTTCTGATAGTATCTTTCAGGAATGAAGGGGATATCTAGGCAAAAGGAAACTAAAAATATTTCTAACAGCAGACCTACACTAAAAGAATGGCTAAAGGAAGTTCTGTAAACAGAAAAGAATGATAAAGAAAGAAATCTGGGAACATCATAGAAGAATAAAGAACAGAGCAAGCAAAACCGTGGGCGTATATAATAGACTTTTCTTCTACTCTTGAGTTTTCTAAATAATGCTTGATGATTGGAGCAAAATCTATAATACTGCTTGATGTTGTTCTAAAAGTATATAGAGGAAATATTTAAGAAAATTAGGAGAGTAAAGGGATGGAATAAAGAGATAAGGATTCTACCCACAGGGCCCCCTCCTGGGCGAAGTGTGTTCGCGCATGGGCACAACCCCGCTTGGCGAGGTAGCCTGTGTGCTCATGCGCACAACCGCCTCAGCCAGGGAGTCTGTTCGCGAATGCGCCCCACACCCCTCCACGCAGAAGGGAGTTCACACATGCGCAGAATACCCCCTTGGTGAAGGAGGACGTTCGCAAACGCGCCCCGCACCGCTTGGCCGAGGTGGTTTCAGGCTTCGCACTGACCCTCCTGAGGTGTGTGAGAGGCTCACACATGCACAACCAGGAAACTATGATAAATTATGTACATATAATAAAATACTTGAGAAACAACAGAAAAAAAAAAAAAGACGGTATAAAGATTTACACTCAAAATGCTTGGATAAATCAGAATGAAATTTAATAGTAACAATTTAATATAACAATATAAGCAGGTTAAAGTAAAAGGATAGTAAGTTATATCATGCAAACATTAAAAAGATAGCAGAAGCAACTATATTAAAGAAAATTACCTGAGACAGTATACATTATATAAGGATATAAAGGGCCAATCCATCATGAAGAGTAACCCTAAATGTGTATATACCAAGAAGCAGAGCTGTGAAGAATGTAAAATAAAAACTGACAGAATTAAAAAGAGAAAGAGAAAATCAAAATTATAATTAAAGATTTTAACACTCACCTTTCAACAATCGATAGAACAACTAGACATAAAACTAGCAGTGAAAAAACTCAATACCACCATTAAGCAACAGTATCTAATCGTTGCTCCCAATACTGCCCCCAACAACCGCAGAACATATACACTTAAGTAGTGCCCATGGAACATATACCAACAGTCCATATGTTGTCCATAAAACAAACCCCAACAAATTTTAAATAATTTAAATCATACAGAATGTGTTCTCTGGCCACAAAGGAACCAAACTAGAAATCAATAAAAAGAGTATAATAGGAAAATACCAAACAAACTAACCAACACACTAAGCCAAAGATGGGGAGAAATTTTTAAAAATACATTAAACTGAATGGAAATGAAAATACAATATATCAACATTTGTGAGACACAGTTAAAGCAATACTGGGAGAGAAATTTAAATCACATCTATTAGAAAAGCTTATACCCTAAATGACTACCTTTAGAACCTAGAAAAACAAGAGCAAAAAAAACCTAAAGCAAGCAAATAGAAGGATATGAGAAAGGTAACAAAAATCTATGAAATGGAAAACAGTAACACAACAGAGAAAACTAAATGAAGCAAATAGTTCTTTGGTGAGATTAATAAAATTGTCAAGTCTCTAGCAAAATTGATGAAGAAAAAAAAGATGACACAAATTTCCAATATGTAGAACATAAGAGGGAACATAACTACAGACCCTGCAGACATCCAAAGGATAACAAAGGGATACTACAAACAATTCTACACATATAAATTTGACAAGTTAGGTAACATGGACCAATTCCTCTATAAACACAAACTACCAAAACAGATTCAAGCAGAAATAGAAAATCTTAATAAACTTACACTGTTGAGGCAATTGAATCCATAATTTAAAAATCTCTCTTAAAAGAAATCCCTGTCTCTGATGGGTTAACTCAAATTTTACCAAATATTGAATAAATTAACACCAATTCCATACAATCTTTTCCAGTTATAGAACACTTTCCAATTAATCCTCTGAGGCTGGTACTATCCTGATACCAAAGCCAAAGAAGAGGTCACTATTTCTTGTGAGTATAGAATCAAAACTCTTAATAAAATGTTACCAAATAGGACTCAGCAATATAAAAAAGGAATTACACATCATGCCAAGTCGGATTTATTCCAGGGATGCAAGGATGGTTCAGTGTTTAATGTCAATCAATGTAATGCACTATATTAACTAACTAAAGAAGAATCATCCCAAACTTACATGCAGAAAAAAGTATTTAACAAAATTCAACACAATCCATGCCAAAAATCCTCAGAATAGGAGAAGAATTTCTCAGAAGAAATTCCTCAACGTGATAAAGAACAGCAACAACAACAAAAACTACAGCCGACATTATGCCTATTTGGTGAAAAATTAAATGTTTTACCCCTGAGATTGGAAAGGATGTCTGCTGTCAACACTTTTATTTGTGTTGGCAAAAAGAAAATAATAGGCATACAGTTTAGAAAATAAGAAAGGAGTTTCCTATTTGCAGATGATGTAATTGTCTATGTAGAAAATCCCAAGGTATCTATGAGAAAACTCATAAAGAACTAATAGATGAATCACAAAGTCCACACCATATAAAATAAGCCTACACGTCAAATGTATTTCTATATATGCTAGCAGTTAACACATGGATACCGTAATTAAAACTATGATATGATTTGCAAATCTCATTTTAAGAAAAGAACACTAAAGGGGCTTCTGGATGACTCAGTCGATTAAGCGTCCAACATGGGCTCAGTCATGATCTCACAATTTGTGAGTTCCAGCCCTGCGTGGGGCTCTGTGTGGACAGCTCAAAGCCTGCAGCCTGCTATGGATTCTGTGTCTCATTCTGTCTCTGCCCCTCCCCCACTGGTGCTCTGTCTCTCAAAAATAAATAAATGTAAAAAATGAAAAGAAAAGAAAAAGAAAACTAAACATGCAGTTGCCATGCAAACCAGCAATTTCACTCTTGGGCTTTTATTCCAGATAAATAAACATTTATTTTTACACATAAAAAACTGAAAACAATGTTAATTGATGTTTTATTTATATTGATCCCAGAATAGAAATAACTCAATTTCTTTCAGATGAGTATTTAAAATAATGGGGTAAATCCATACTAAGGAATATTACTTGGCTTTGAAAAAGAATGAACTATTGATACATGCAATAACCTGGATGAATTTCCAGAGAATTGAGTGAAAAAAAACAATATACAGGATGATTTCATTCATATAAAATTATTGAAATGATAAAATAATGAAATGGAGTATAGTGCTTGTCAGGGGTTAAGGAGGGATAGGGATTGAGGGAAAGTTGAGGTGTCTATTAAGTAGTAATATAAGTGATGTTTGAGGTGATAGAAATGTCCCATGTCCTGACTATTAATATAATATTCTGGCTTCAATGTTGGACTACAGTTTTGCAAGATGTTAGCATTGGAGAAAATGAGGTAAAGAGTATGTAAAATCTCTGTGCTTTATTTATTACAACTACATGTGAATCTAAAATTATCTCAAGATAATATGAGGTACAGATAATGTGAAAAAGGGAACTTTTACATTTGCTTTTCTCCAGGTATCACCAGTATATTGGCACATTATTTCTACAGTGAGATTTTAGTTACCATATTAAATGCTTAGTGTCATTTAATATGGACATATGCCAAAAGTAAATACTGTCGTTTAAGTGTGTTCTTTGCTGAAGAATTTCTCACCAAACATATCTAGCAATGAGAATAAAACATAACTAATTTGCATCATCAACCTGCAAGTAGCTCCCATACCCTTTTCTCTTGCCTTTTCAGTAAGAAATGTTTTCAAAATAACAACAATGTACATGTACTGTCACTGCACATGTATTTGCCTACTCAATTAATAAAAGACATTTTGAACATGTAGGACATATTAAGGATAGGCAGAAAAACAGTAATTGTTTTTAGAATCCTTTAGCTTAGGGGTAAGAAAAAGATGTCAATGATTCTAGGAATATATTATGTAAATTTTTTTTAAGTTTATTCATTTATTTTGAGAGAGAGAGAAAGATCTTGAGCAGGGGAGAAGCAGAGAGAGAATCCCAAGAAAGCTCTGCACTGACAGCCAAAGCAGGGCTCGAACTCACGAACCATGAGATCATGGCCTGAGCTGAAACCAGGAATCAGACGCTTAACCGACTGAGCCACGCAAGAAATATATTATCTTAACCAAGTCATGACACATTAAATTTTAAAGCTCCATACTATGTAATGAATGAAATTCATCTTACCAGATCTTGAAAATAATATGTATCAGGACATCTGGGCTGAAATGTCCTCTTTGAAAATAAATAAACAAACAAACAAACAAATAAATAAATAAATAAAAATGTAGACATTGCTCTACAGTTTGAAACTTTATATCAAATTGAGCCACTCTAGATTAGAATTTCCATGATTATATACTTACCTCCTTTACATTTTCAAAAGTGACATTATTGCACAAAGGAAATTTTTCTATGAATACTTGGAAACCATTTTGGTATTTATTGCCTTCAAAATTATCCTTTTGTCTCTGACCGGTGTGCATGCCAAAGAAAATTAAAGCAAAAAAGTAAGTGAATCCCTCAATGGGCAAGATGATTTGGTAAGGATCACAATTTGGGTCAGATCAGTTACACTGTGTTGAAGAGCAAAAGACAATAGTAATGCGATTTACATTTTAGGATTGCTGAAGCATTCTTCTTTGCTTTTCATTGGCGCCTAGGGAAAATTATGTAATTATTAAGTATAATGACACATTTTGAAAAAGAGATTGTTTCATTGGATCAAAAGACAGGCTGACAAATTTATCCATGTTCCTTCCTTTTTCTTTTTCTTCATAAAGCAAAAGTAATTGCTTTTTGTTTATTCTTTGCCTATTCTATGAAACTTATTTTGAAGGCAGTCATACAAGATGTTCGTGTGGACAATAAGAGGTACTTTGTAAACGAGGTGTTATTTAATTAAATATAAAAAGCTAATTTAAAATAATACTATGACCACAACAATGAGACAGCTCTGACCAAAGCCCACTAGAATGCTTTTAGCATCCCTCTCAGCATCAGTGGTGGTGAAGAGGGGTCGTCTCTTCATCGTACTGACTTATCCTGGGAGACATATTCAATATTATTTTAGCTTCCGTTCCCCCATTTCTCTTTGATTGGCTAAAATGTATCAAATGTCTGAAATAAAGTGTTCTTTAAAAGTAGATGTATATATTTAATTTATATATGTAAATATAATATAAATATAAACATATGTGTATTTAAAGATGTAGAGAAGTCAGAGAGAATATTATGATCACACATTATGCCATTCTTTTATGAAAGTGACAAAATACAACTAGGGTTATTTTCGAATGACCATCATTCAGTTATTAGCTGAACATTGTAGGAACAATACAGCAGAGCACTGAGGTTATTGAAGAGTATAGATCTAGACTTATTTAATAGTAAAATCATAATTTCTTTACAATTAAAAGACTATCAATACTTTTCCTTTGACAAATCCTGCTACATCATCTTCCATGTACTTCTTAGTTATATCTGTTAATGTAACACTATATTTAACACCAAATTTAGACATCCTTGAATTATGCTGTCTTGAATACTACTATTTCTCAGCCTGTTTGTATTTAGATACTGCTTTGATCCAAAAGGCTATTGATCTATGGTTGATATTAATTCAGTGAGCAACATAAATGCACTAAGTAGAGCTAGTTACACAACTAAGTGGGTGCTGTCTGTTGAAAAGATTTTTAAAACTATTTTAGTCGTATGATTAAGGATCAGGACTACAATATCTCCAGATTAGCACCTTGGCATACTAATAAATGTAAAGTTTGAAAGACTCCCATGGGCAAATAAGTTAAATAAATATAAAATTAAACAATTTTTGTTTTAGTGTAGGATATCTCAGAACTTTGATTATATTCACGAGCATATTAAGTGGGGTGTACTTTGGGAAATACTAATCTTTCTAAAGTTCTCTACGTGAAGAAATATAATATAAATAATCTTCTCTTTTCCAACAGACATGAGCAAAATTGCCTGACGAAGTCATCGGACCCAGGTACACAAGAATAATGCATTTACAAGAATCATCTCCTGCCCATTTTTCATTTGTTGTGATATTTGATCCAAACTATTTCATGTCTCCTATTTAACTTCTTGAATAAAAAATTAAAGCTAAAAGCAGGTCTAGTACAGGAGAAGAGCTGCCGAGGGCCAGAGCTAGGCCAGTGGGCTCTATTTTTGAAGCATCCTTTTATTTCTGCATCTCTGATATCCAAGGCATAGCTTTCAAAAACACTTCTCTTGTGACTGGGTTGCTTTTATCTTTCCCATTTTATTAAAAGAGTTAAATGGAAGGCATTCAGAAACTCCAATTTAGCTTTTATTTTTCAATAAAAATGACAGTCGAAAAACAGTATAGCCACAGGAGAGGCAGGGCAAGCTGGCGCGGAGGGGGTGGGTGCCCGCTGAGCTGGGACTACAAAGTGTTTGGATAACACACTCCCCAGGCTTTCTAAATACCTTGGTGAGACACTGTAAGAAGAGGGCAAATAATAGTCTTCATCTTTGAATTCACCCGGGCTCTTTCTACTGTCATGAAATTTTTATTTAAAGAAATCTAAAAAGGAAACCATTTGAATATGGTTCTTGAATACTCTAATGCACCTGTTTTGGTTTGATGGCTTTGTGCCATACCTTAGAAAGTGTAAATTTCACATCTTCATTTTAAGTCAGATAGTTTATCCCCTAGACCTCTTTAACTCATCACAATGCTCACCTAACGGTGTGTCCTTAACCAATAATTACTGAATTGATAGTGATGTCCTAAATTGGGAACATGAACCACCTCCATAAATCATCTTCTCATATATCACATATTTATAAAAGACAGAAGTTTGACAAAAGTGCCATGATCCGTCAACAATTTCAGAACAGTATCTCAATCTCATTTTCCTAAGATAGGCAGTATTTAGACTAGGATGTTTAGAAGAACACGATGCATTGGCTTATTTGATCTTTTGCTAGCACCGTGCAGGGTTGCTGGTGGTCCTGCTCACTAATTTACTTTAAGGACAGTATGTGTACATGGATACGCACTACTAACTCTACCAATTGGTAAATTACGATATAGAATGGCTCATACCGAATCAAATATGACAAAGTTTGCAAATATTGTCAGTCTTGTTTTGAAAAATCCCAAATGAGAAAGGACTTAACATTAGTGATGACAAAGGGAGACCTGGAGGTTAATAGTAAAGGTTAATTGAAGGGAGGGGCAGACCTTTCCTTAATGCAGCCCTGGGGGAGGTACAAAGTCAAATCACTCAGACCTTTGGTCTACTCTTCTAAGGTGTAGATTTTGTGACCTTAGAAGCAGATCTGTATGTCGTACTTGGCTTTGTCTTGCTCCTGGATGGAGATACTCTACAGTGAGTGAAAGCTGAATAACCCTGGGTTTTGCAGTGGTCCCCTTGTGTATCTGAGCTTTTTTCGCTTAGATAGCCAAGTTCAAGTATTAGTGAAAATGACTTTCTACAAGAAACATACAAGTTGCCAAGTTTCTGTTGTTCTGAGTAATTCCCAGTGAGAAATCAGTGTTACACATATGAACATTTTCCCCAATTGTTAGCTTACGAAGTCAAACATTATTATTTTTTTATTAATCAGCTAACATGCTGCCAGGTACCTATACTACATGAATAACCATACAGTAGTAATTCAAAAGCACTAAAGTGCTGGTTTTCAGAGTTTACAATTTAGTGTTAAGTTTAATGAAGTGATTTTTCCAGCAGGAAAACAAAAACACACAAACGAATCATTTTAATCTCTTTTTAAAGGCATAGCATTTGCAATGTACAGTAAGAATTAAAATGCTAGACTCACTTTAGACTGTCTAGGAGTTGAAACTCTTTTCTTAACTGTGTGACTTAAAGCAAATTATTTAACTTCCCTGTGCCTCAATTTTCTCCTTTGGGGGGAAAAAAAAAAAGGATGATAATAATGACCATGTACAGTTATTCTGTATTTTTAAAGGATTAATATTTAGAAACTACTTTAAAAGTATTTGAAATATAGTAAATGTTCCTTAATTGTTGGATATTATTAAAATGTGACATGCACCATAAGGCATACTATTTTTCCCTCGTTCACCTGGCTGTCAGATTAATACACTAGCACATTTCCCCTTCAATCCATTCTTAGTTACTAGAGCGAAGAAATGTTTATCCAGCCTTTTTCTTTTTTTTACCAGTAGTTAAAAGTTCATCAAAAAGTGAAATTAACTGGAAGCATATAGTAGATAGAATAAAGGGGGAAAAAAACCCTCCATGATGCTAATGTCTGAATTTTCAGGGCATCTTCTCCTAGTATCTTCTTCTCGTTGTCCCTTGGTATCCCTTTTTACCATATAGCACATAACCCAATAGATTTCACTTGGTACACATTCATTTAACCTGTGAATATATAAATTATTTTGACCCAAGTGTTTTTGGTGGAGAGAAAATATTATAAAAGTTAGCTTTATATTTACTACAAAAGAAGTTATGCTTATACTTAAAAAACAGTTACAAAGCCAAATATTTTAAATTTATAAATGATTACATCAAATAGCTATGAAAATAAAAATGCAATCATTAAATTCTTTGTTGACATATTTTTGGTAACTGCTTAAAGAAAGAAAGAAAGAAAGAAAGAAAGAAAGAAAGAAAGAAAAAACCCAGACCTGCCAGGTGGGTTACTTACCTTCCATTAAAAAAAACAAGGTTAACTCTTACACGCCTCCTTTCCTAATGAAAGAAGCCATCTGCTTTATTCAAAAAGATTCCTGGAATTGTAACTCTTATTTGGTTCCTATATTACAGTTTCCATTTGGTAACATTGGCTAATTAATAGATTGATTGCATTTTGTCTATTTTGACTTTATAGAATGAAAGCTTCTTAAGAGATGTGATAGCACCAGAAATGGTATTCCAGAGGACATATGATTCTATCACCTAGAGATAACTCATTACTTAGGCAGAAAGGATTGCTATTAAGGGTGGAATATAAGATGCAGAGCCTTTATGACTATCTTAAAGACATTTAAATTTCAACATACCCTACTGTCCACTGCCTGAGGAAGTGGAAAAATCAGCTTATTGCCTAGATAATTCAGAGTAACCATTCTCTTTGCGAGAATTGTCTGGAAGACAACTTCTTCAAGTTATAAAGCTTTTTTGCTGAAATTTGAGAAACACTATTTTGACTAGTTGAAGACACCCAGGAACCCCTAACGTCCTCTTTAAATTCATCATCACTGTTAAAGTGTTCTTTCTGTTATGTTTGTAGCATTGGCTGAAGCTTAGTTTTCAAACAGGTTCAATTTGTTTTTTAAAGTTTATTTATTTTGAGAGAGAGAGTGAGAGAGCAGGGGAGGGGTAGAGAGGGAAGGAGAGAGAGAGAAAATCCCAAGCAGGCTCTGCACTGTTAGTGTGGAGCCGGATGTGGGTCTGGTACCCATGACCAGTGAGATCATGACCTGAGCCGAAACCAAGAGTTGGACACTTAACCAACTGAGCCACCCAGGAGCCCCTCAATTTTTAACTTTAATTGTGAAAATAGCATACAATCGTTGGAAAAAATCCAAACAATGCGGGCTCAGAAATAAAGGCATCCATAGTCAAAGACCCCCCGGCTTCTTTCCATAAAACAAGTCAGTTAATATTGCTAGCTTCATGTTTCTAAACTTTGATAGTGTACATTCATGTTCAATATATCTACATGGGTATATATAACATATAGATTATACAAGCAAATGACTATAGATATTTTTCTACTTCTGGCTTTTTTAAGTTAATACTACATTTTGGAGATATTTCCATGACAGTACAATGAAGACTGCATAATGTTTCACAGCATTGATATACCAAAATTTCCTCAATAATTCCTGCATTAAGGAACATTCTAGTGGCTTTCATTTTTGCTATTTCATACACTATTGTAGTAAACTTTACACATAAATCTATGTGAATATATGTGGACATTTTGACAGATATTGCCAAGTTGTTCTGTATAAAGACTTCACAAATTCACATTCTTACAAACAGCCATACCTGATTTGCCAACTGCCCAGGTCATTAGCATATGAGACATTTAATCAGTTGATGGGGAAGCAAGAGCTTGTATTAACACATCCCAAGTAGGAGAGAAATTTTTGAGCTGAAATGTTACTTAAAACTTAGATGAGAGGTAGGGATTCAGCAGAGAAACTTGGTAGAAAAAATAACTCAGACAGAACAAATGAAACATCCAATGGCCTGGAATCAAGAGAGCATCTGGTGCATGACAGGGAGGAAAGGAAGCATGTCAGTGGATGAGGAGTGGTGTCATTTAAAATATTATGCCTGCTCCTAAAATTTCTTCAAAGGCAGGGTGGTTTACTCCTTATTCCACCGCCCATTTATAAATGCTGGTTTAAGATGATGCTTTGCTAATCAGTGCTAATGTTAAATTGCAGTGTTAATCAGAAACAACTAGAGGAACATTCCCCAGAAGCATCTGTTTTTTGCTAGGTATTCCCTGAGGAAAGTGCCTAGTTCATTCATGACGAATTTCATGGTGGAAATTTCAAAATAGAAGGAGAGATGCCATGATTGGATCCCCATTTAATCCAAGTGCAGTCTTCGGTATCTCTTAAATTACATAGCATAAGGTAATATGGCTCTTTCTCTCTACAGGGGCAATTTCGGCAGTACAAAACATTAACAAATAATTATAGTGCCACTGAAATTTTTTATAACTCTAACATGGATGTCATATGGCAGATGATGAAATAAATCAACTTAAAATTGAGAGTAGTGGTTTCTGAATATTTCTTATCTTATAAACTTGGTATTTTTATTAGGAAATAATAACTGGGAAATTTTAAATATGAATCTTCACACGCATCTTCTTTCTGGATTGGAATCTTACCTAATTGCTCATGTTATATAAAATAATGTAAAAATATACTTTTTACTAACATTTTGTTCATGAATTTCTACTATATACTTCACAAAGGACACATGATCATCAAACATTTATCTTGTATCTCTAATTATTTAATATTCTTCTCTCTAATTGATATAGAGCAACTTTAATACCAAGATAAATATCTTAAAGATTACACTACGAAGCAGAATTCTGTCTTCAAACTCATTTTATTTCATGAATGTAAAATGTGACAAATTTATCTTACTTGTTTTGATACCATAATATTATGCAAATGTCCTTAAAATAAACAGATATGTCCTTGAAAAGGTGTACATTGAGAATACGAAGATATTTCAAATAAGAGGTGGTAATCAATATTTGCAAAACTCAATTCAAATTAAAAGAAAAATGCTCTTTGAAAGATATATGGTGTAGTAAGAGAGCAAGAAGATATGAAGGCTGGAAGATGTCTTTGGGTAAGAATAAAAGAAGAGATGGGGAGCCTGGGTGGCTCAGTCGGTTAAGTGTCTGACTTCAGCTCAGATCATGATCTCACGGTTTGTGAGTTCAAGCCCCACATTGGGCTCTGTGCTGACAGCTCAGAGCCTGGAATCTGCTTCGGATTCTGTCTCCCTCTCACTCTGCTCTTCCCCCACTCTCACTGTATGTCTCTCTCTGTCTCAAAAATAAATAAACATTTAAAAATTAAAAAAAAAAAAGAATAAAAGTAAGGATATGTTTGTTTGCTTCTTTTGTTTTGTTTTTTAGTACACTAAATGCGGTGTCTAAATTGGGTGTTTGTCGAATTGGATGGGGGCTCCCAACTGTGGGGTGACTAATCCATCCGATGGAAGCCGAAGGCCCTGGCAGTGACAAGAATTCACCAGAGGCAAAATAAAAGAGATGGAAGTTTACTGAAGACACTCCAAGGAGCGGTGGTCAGGACAGCAGGGGAAATGCTATCCTCCATGGGATAGTGGGAGGGGCTGTGGAGAATTTTCCCTTTTTTTGGTAGCTGTTCCTGGTTGCAAGTAACCCATTGGTTAGTTAGGGCCTATGGATGTTTTGAAATGCATTGCCTGATGGGCCTGTCTGTATTCAGCCAGGTGGTTGCTGTGGGCCCTTTCTACATTCCCTCGCTCAAGCCTGTTTGCCTAAAAGCAGCCTCTACCCTAAACCTTAAGAAATTATGAATTCACACTTTTACTAAAAGGCAGAGGAAGAATTCCTCCACACTTGGTCAATGATACATCAATGAAGAGAAAGATCGGGGCGCCTGGGTGGCGCAGTCGGTTAAGCGTCCGACTTCAGCCAGGTCACGGTCTCGCGGTCCGTGAGTTCGAGCCCCGCGTCAGGCTCTGGGCTGATGGCTCGGAGCCTGGAGCCTGTTTCCGATTCTGTGTCTCCCTCTCTCTCTGCCCCTCCCCCGTTCATGCTCTGTCTCTCTTTGTTCCAAAAATAAATAAACGTTGAAAAAAAAAATTAAAAAAAAAATGAAGAGAAAGATCAACTACAAGGGAAATAGGTGACTCTAGGTGCAGCCAGAAAATTCATTTTCCATGAAGACAGAGGATAATTTAAATTCTTTGCCTTGATGTTTTCACTCCTGTGGCCAAGATGTTGCAGACAGCTAAAATTAGAGGAAAAGCTATCTAAAGGCAAACTTAAAATGGGAAGTCAGACTCCTAAATATTGCTTCAGTTATTATCAACAGTGACAAGTGCTTTGTGGGTAATCCTAAACTATTACTAGAACTTCAATGCAATCTCTCTTAGATTTTTCTAGTTTCGCTTATTACTCTTCTACTTTTTCCCAAACATTTATTTTGCTAGTTCTTATAAGGGCTTGGGTCACTTTGAATTTCCTTTGTGTCTTGTGTCTAGAGACATTTGGCCTTTTCTAATTGCACTGATGTTTGCCATAATGTTCTAACTGACACTTCATGAATACACTTAATCCCTTCTGGAAGACTACACTTACCAAGAGGTCTGAAGCCTAACATCATACAAGCTATCAGAGGAACGTTCCCTTTATGGACACTGTCAAGGGGTTTTCTGATCTGCCTCAAGATAATTACTTAAAAAAAAAAAACATGGATATTAACGTTGATACTTATATATTGTAATACTCACCATTCAAACTGAATAGGATCAAAGAATTACAGTCTATGTTAAGATGTCAAAGCCAGGGCAGGTGGCTTGGTTGGGTGAGTGTCCCAACTCTTGATGTCAGCTCAGATCATGATCTCTTGGTGGTGGCATGGAGCTCCACGGCTCCGTGTGGAGACAGCCTGGGATCCTCTATGTCCCTTTTTCTCTGCCCCTCCCTCTCTTGTGCTCTCTCTCTCTCCCAAAAGAAATAAATAAAAACCTAAAAAACAAAATTCAAAGCCGTAGATTCTTAGGCTAGAGTTAGTTTTAAAGGAACTGATTTCCTCTCCTTCTGAACAGAGATATTTAATAATTTTCTAAGTCTTGTATTCAATTTCTATTTTTGAAATTCATGTCTTGCATTAAATGTACATATTCATGTATGTACAGATTTTCTTACAAACAGAGACACCTACGTTTTTATATTTTTGTGAAACTGCTACATTTTTCGGACAAGCTTGTATCAATAGATGTCCAGAAGCTTCAAATTTAATATATATTTCCACTTTCCTTGAAGTACAATAAAAAATTATAAAGATGATCTTTACCAATAAATTTAATTTGTATAATCTTTGGTCTTTCTCTAGCCTATCCTGCCACCTGTCTAAGCACAGTGATAACTGATAAGCTATTACATATAAATGTGTATTTCTGTCCCCCTGTAGCTTCATTTATTTTGGGGAACAATTACTACTCTATAGTACTAACTAAGGTTTGGAGCACATCATCTAACACAACAATTAGAAGTATAATTTTTACAGAAATGTCACATAGAAGTGCTGTGTTTGGGGGCTCAAAAACAATAGCTTGGTTTATATTGAAGACATTTTAGAGAGAACTCTGTTACTAACATTTTACTGATTTGTACAGATATCCTCTAGAATCATATTAACATCCAAATATGAAGAATAGTTTCTTAGGTAACAGGCACTTCACATTGCCTGGAACTACTGGAAATTAGTGGCACTAAAACAATTTTGCTGATCACTTAGAAAATAAAACCCAACTGGTTTATTCCTCCAAAAGTCTAAATCACGATTCTTTTTCGAACATATCCTCAGTCACATGGTACAAAATCATCTCTAAAGAGAATCATGATAAACAAAGCAATCCAGCAAGGAACCTAACTTTTTTTAAATAGTGGTAGGAAAAAATATATTCTATTATTCTATATATTTGCTTTTTCCAGTTCTGCTCAGTGCCTGTATTTCCAAAGGAATATTGTTTAGTTTAGTTTTTTGTTTTTTGGGGTTTTTTTTAATAAATAAAAAAAATGTCAAGGTGCATTCAGTGGATGTTCATATACGACTCTGTGGTCTTACATTGCCTCTTTACTTCCTACTTCCTTAAATCAATTGCAATCATTTCCCATTATAATAAGTCCTCTTTGTGCTTTGGTTACCCTTCGTCACTTAATTCTTAGTTGTTTTGTTTTATTTTCTTCCTTTCACAGAATGTTCTAAATCATCCACCCTATTTCCATCTCCTTTTCTACTACAAATCATAATTCTGATCATCGGTCATAATTCATATTATACTAATTACCACAGCCATCTCTTTTAACATCTTTATTATTCT
Source organism: Acinonyx jubatus (assembly GCF_027475565.1). Lineage (NCBI taxonomy): Eukaryota > Metazoa > Chordata > Mammalia > Carnivora > Felidae > Acinonyx > Acinonyx jubatus. The sequence continues at coordinate 57,237,347 of NC_069394.1, forward strand.
ATTCACTTGAAGTTTTGTCACATTTATGTATGCTGAAGCAGCAATAAATTATTCTGTACTCTTGGCTCTAATCTTGTTCATTATATGCTCCTCTTTCTTTTTTTTTTTAAGTTTATTTATTTATTTTGTAAGAAAGAGAGAGAGGGAGAGAGAGCACTAGTGGGACAGAGAGAGAGAGGGAGACAGGGAGAATCCCAAGCAGGCTCCGCACTGTCAACCCCAAGCCCAGTGTGGGGCTTGAACTCACGAACTGCGAGATCATAACCTGAGCTGAAATCAAGAGTCCTAAGCTTAACCAACTGAACGACCTGGGCACCCCAATATGCTTCTCTTTCAACAGATTAGAATCTCTCACATTTCTTGTATTTGTTGTAACATAAAGTATTTATATTTATTTATTACTTTCTCTATTGTGTGGTGGGCACTATAATTATAGCTTCACATCATAAATATGCTGCTTTTAATGATTTACATTGACTTTTTTTTGTTTCTGTTCTTCAAACTATGTTGAAATATTTATTTTTTTTACTCAGACTAATGTATAAGACGTCTGAGAAAAACTACTTACTTTGTTTAATGTGTTGCCAAAAAATTATACTAACATTATTGCGAATTTTTGAATTGTATATAGGAGAACATTTTCCTAAACTACTTCTTTTCTCTCTTTTTTAAACTGATGTCCACTTCTCTTCTTATTCTACAGACCTACAGTTTAATGATTATTGAGTTATCTTAGATAAGATAAACCAATCCCTGGGATTCAATGTATTGTCTGCTCTTGGCTTTCTAATTTAAGCCCACAAACAGAAGAGATAATAGTTTCCCATGGCCAACCGAAGTTTAGTCTGGAGAAAAAAAAAAAAGAAAGAAAGAAAGTGGAAGTGATAGGTGAGAGAGACAAAGGCAGTTTCAGGTTTCAGTTAATTCATGCCAGTTTTCAAGTACTTATTGTTGGATCCAAAACAGTTGGAAGAGATATATCCCTTTAAGGTCAGTGATAGTCACTGGGTTCTTTTGTAAGAAGCCCACCACTGTGCAGACTAATTTCCTTCCTAGAGCCTAGATTGTAAATTGCTTATTTAAAAACAAACAAACATGGGGCGCCTGGGTAGCTCAGTCTGTTAGGCATCTGACTCTTTATTTCAGTTCAGGTTATGATTTTATGGTTCCTGAGTTCAAGCCCCACATTGGGCTCTGAGCTGACAGTGTGGAGCCTGCTTGGGATTCTCTCTCTCTCCCTCTCTTTTTTCCCTCCCCCCTCACTCTTTATCTCTCTCTCTCAAAAATAAATTAACCTAAAACAATTTTAAAACAAACAAAAAAACACCCGAAAATTTTACAAATTGAACCTCTTCACTCTCTGTCTATCTCTCTCTCTCAGATTTTAACACCTCTTGGTATCCATTCCATTTCTAATGTGTTTGAGAGTCTGCCTATTCATTTCTTCCTACACTCCTTTTTTAATGTACTCTCATGTTTATTTCAGCATTATTCACAACAGGTATGAAAACAACCAAATGCCCATTAATGGATGAATAAATTAAAAAAGAAGTGGAAATATATATACAATGAAATATTATTTAGCAAGAGAGGAAAATATCTTGACATTTATCACAATATGGATGGACCTCAAGCACATTACGCTAAGTGAGATAAATCAGATAAAGACAAATAACTATATTGTATCGCTTATATGTGGAATCTAAAAAAATTGAAGTTGTAAAAACTGAGAGTGAAAAAGTGGTTACCACTAACCACTAGGGATAAGACTGCTATTGTTCAAGGCTACAGACTTGCAACCAGTAGTAAATAAGCCATAGAGATTTCCCTATACTCTTATATTCCTACATGGCTAGAACCTCGTATCATTGGAATCTGGCTCCAGTCTTGAGAAAAATAAAATCCATGATGCTGGCAATTCCTTTCTCCTGTTTCTTCCCAATGTCATTTCTCTAATTTCATCAGGATCTTAAGGCCACTTAAGTCCTGTGTTACTATTGTTATCACATAATTTTCTGGCGATCTCTTGCTCTTAAGATCTTTGTACCTGAAATTCCTTGGGAGAACAACATCCTTGTTCTCATTTTTACCACATTTGGGTCTTGCAAAATCCCATTGTAAGGATTTCTCACTTGCCTCAAGTGATCTCTCAGTCTTGGACCTTAAAGCCTGGTCCAAAAGTAACAGAAACTTCTCTCTTACAAATTAGTGCTTACTTAACTTATTGAGGGAAACGTCTCCCTACACAACATTGCTTTTCTTTGATTTTTGCCTTTTGCTGATACAGGGTGATAACGATAATGCAAATGTCCATTTCCACTATGATTTCTTTTTCCTGCCATGACACTAGCTCCTTCCTGCCCTTTAGGTCATCCTTTCCCCAATTCCTTTCGATGCAGGTCCATTGGGCTTGTCAAATATTAATGTATTTTTGCTACCGCTTATAAATTTAACTGTATTCAATTAATTTAAATATCTTTATTTCCCTTTTTTCCTCCTTCCCAGATTACATGTTTGGAATACAATATTGGAATATAATACTTAAAGTCAGTTCAACCTCTCATCAACTTGTTTTTCTTCACAATCCAAGACAATTTTGTGAACAATTATTTTAATACACTTTGAATTGTATCATGGTCATTATGATTCACAAATTGGAAAATGTATACCCTTGGGGCTATAACTGCAATGGTAGGAATAGTAAAAGATCTTGAAACGTCCTAGACAATCAGTTCTACTCAAAACATTGGGAAAAAATTATTTAGTATTAAAGAAAACAACCTTGGTGTATTGTAGAATACAAATGTAAACATTTCTAAAAGGCAAAGGTAAAGCTTAAATGAAATTTCATGGTTACATTCAGCAATTTTGATCTAAGCTCAACAAATAAATGGAAATTTGTTTTCATTCTTCTCTGCCATTATTGACAGATGCTGCTAAGAAGTATTGGTCCCAAGTGTCTTGAAGTAATTCTATGAATTCACTGTTCTCATTGCCTCTGAGCAGACAAAGGTGTATTAACAAAATGAGGCATTAACAAAAATGTCCCCCTAGCCTTTATGTTTTAGCACATCATTATCTGTTTCAATAATCATTAAAATTAGTCATTTTGGGGGGGCACCTGGGTAGCTCAGTCAGTTAAGCATCTGGCTTCAGGTCAGGCTCAGGGTTCCAGGCCCAGATCAGGCTCTGTGCTGTCAGCTCTGTGCTTTGGATTCTGTGTCTCCGTCTCTCTCTGTCCTCCCCCGCTTATGCTTTGTGTCTCTCTCTCACAAAAATAAACGTTAAAATTTTTTTCAAAAACAACTATTCATTTTCAGCATTTAGAAACTTTGATAAGGAAGTAATTAAAGATACATACAATATTTCCACACAAAGATGATAATCATATTGATAATCATTTTTGTAGCCATTCTTTCATTCAGAAGGCTTATTCAACAAGGATACTATATCTGGTAGTGAGTAATTAAAAGTTAAAATAGACCAAAGAGGGGTGCCTAGGCGGAGGAGTCAACTGGTCATCTGACTCTTGATTTCAGCTCAGGTCTTGATCCCAGGGTTGTAGGATTAAGTCTTGCTTAGGGCTCCGGGCTGAGAGTGGAGCCTGCTTAAGATTCTCTTTCTCTCTCCTTTTGTCCCTCTCCCCCACACCCCCCCTTTAAAAACAAAAACAAAAACAAAAATGAAAACAAAAGCATCATCAATATCCTGATTAGAAAAATAAATGAATTTGATTAAAGTGTTTTGATTAATTTATTAATATATTAATACATGCACACAGATATTTTAAAAATCAAGTTTTCAATCATTAATAATATTAGAACATTCTCATGGTCTTTTTCAATTAAGTGAAAATAAATCTATAACATTATGGACTCAACTTTTGGTTAAGAAATCTGTATATTTTATCATATATATTATATATACACATATATACTAAACCTATATGAACAAACATGCCAATATGTAAAAATGTTAGGAATGCTATGCCATTTTAGTGGAATTTGGTGATTTTTTATTTGTTTTTATTTTTCTCTATTTTTTTCCTCAACAACCATACATTTTACAATCAGAAAAATTCTATTTTAGTATTTAATAAAAACATTCATATTCTAATGTATACGCTTTTAGAATAGTGACCCTATATCTTGTTCATCTCTGAGTCACTAAAATGAAAGCTAAAACCATCTACAGCATACAATTTATTCTCTGTGTTAACATAACTGGACTCTACCATTACGCTGTCTTCACCAATGTCACTTAACTATTCCACTGTCTTCATCAACTTAAGTTTATTATTCCAGGAAACTCTTGCACAGGAAGGTGAGTTGCAAGTGACTTTATTGTTCATTTAGAAACTTCCTGGAAAAACCATTTAAATGAACATTGAACTGTTAGACTTTTCGATAGATAGCATAATATGACCATTTAGTCTTCAAGACTCTCTGTAAAACTTCACCAAAATGCCCTCCCCTTGTGCTATGTCCACTAATACAAACTATCATATCATAATTCTTTCTCAATTCTAGTCATCCCATCTCCCTCCATCCCCACACAGAAAGATCCTTATAAAACCAGACTCTAAAACCTCATAAATATCCTAACGTCGCTTTCCTTCTTCCAAGAAGCTAGGAAGACACTGTCAGAGTAGGGCTCTCACTTACCAAGGTAAGAATAAACTTACCTTTGTTCTATCAATAGGTTTGTTTGTTGAAAGCTCTTTTAGGGCAGTCAGTCAGCATTGGACAGAAGTGTGAGTAGCACAGACACTTACATATAATAGGAATGCAATAAGTATGTATTGAAATAATGTTCAAATGTAATTCACTGAATCATTTTCAATGTCTTTGTATCTCTAAGAATTTTAATCTGTGTCTCTATCCATTTTGAAGACAAGCATAAAATTTCAATTTACTTATCTTTTGGTGTTGGTGGACACATTTCATTAAAGCAATTTAATTTATACTTTGATATTTGCTCTCATTTCAAAAAGCATACTTAAATGGTTATTGTCCAGGCTAAGAAAATGTTTTTGTATTGTTTCTTTTTCTTTACTTCCCATTGAAAATTTAACATTTAGCCATGTTTGATTAATGTAATTAATTTTCATTATCTGAGTTTTCTTGTAGACCTATGTTTTGAAAAATTAGCCTAATAATAGAGCTATTGAAAAATGGAGTGGATGCTTGATTTCTGGAAGTCTGTCTTTGTAATTGTCATTTCTAGACCTTAGGAGGGCAAGCCTTCTCTTTTCTTCACCAGCTTCGAGCCAAAGAACTTAAAATGTGCACCAAGAATCAAACTTTAAGTCACATACAGTAATCGGCATATATCTAGGTCAAATCAATTCAAAGGGGAAGTTTCTATAAGAATTCCCTTTAGAAAGTATTGACATATGTAAAGACAGAATGTATTGATGAATAGTGGTCCCTGTTACAAAAACAAAGAGAAGAATGTTTCTGGAGGCAAATGGGTATACCTGGGCAAAGTACCCAGGCCCTTTAAGCACTGTCAGAAGAGGTACTTCACAAACTTTAATGGGCACACAAATCCTCTGGGGATCACAGGGAAATTCAGACTCTTTTCTGAAGATCTAGAGTGAGGCTTGAGATTCTGCCTATTAAAAAAAAAAAGCAAAAAAAAAAAAACAACTCGCCAGGTGATACTAGGACACTTGGAGTAGCAAGGATTTAACTGAAAAGAACTCTGGTGCGTGGACATGCCTCGATTTGTCTTTGCTTTTTCTGAATTCAGGTCCATCTAACCAACTTCTCATTGTAACAGATTCTTTTTAAAGAACAGTGTTCTTAATCCCAAGATTGTACTTCTAACTGTAAATTAATATGCAGATGTTTTAAATTTACGCATTTGTGTCTGTGAGCTTGGTTAACATGATTTGTTTCTATCAAATGGAGTTAATACAAATAATAGTAGTTAAGATTTACTGAGTACTTACTCTGTGACAGGCATTATGATCATCTACATACATAGCATAACCTCATATAATCTTCACAATAATCCTTGTAAGATACTATTACAAGCCTCACTTCCACAGATGAGAAGATTTGGGTTTGGGAAGGTTAAGTAATTTACCTTAAAAACAAAACAAAACAAAAGCAAAACACCAGCAAATGAACAACAGAACCAAGATGGTAACTCAAGCATTTTGGCCCTGTGGTAGACAGAATCATGGCCTCCATAGATATCTCCCTTCTGATCCCTAGAACTAACGAATATGTATTACTTTCCATGTCAAAAGGAATTTTGCATATGTGACTAGGTTAAAGATCTTGACATGAGGAAATCATCTTGGATTATCCAGGGGGGCTCTGTAGTCACAAGAGTCCTCATAAGAGAAAGAGAAACAACAAAATCTGAGCAAAAGGAGATGTGATGATGGATTGAAATGCTGTGAGTTGAAGATGGAGAAAAAGGAATGCAGGGGATCTCTAGAAATTGGAAAAGCCATAAAAACAGATCACCTCCTAAAGTCTCTAGAAGGAAATACAGCCCTACCTACACCTTGATTGTAGGCCTTCATCTTGATTTTGAATACAAAATGAATGTGTTTTAAGATATCAGTATGTGGTAGTTTCTTATAGCAACGAGCGAAGCTTAGACAGGACCCAAAGCTCGAGGCCTTCAACCAATTGTTGTAGTGTCATAAAAGATAAAGGCAGGGGAAATGGAAAAGAGAAAACTGAAAGCAACTTGAAAGGAGAAAGAAGCAAGAAAACTGATGACCACTGAGGAATTACAATTTATTCACTGGTTGCTTTGTATAAGGCACTGTGCTTGACCCATTATAGATGGTATTTTATATGGCCTTAGTGACAATGTTTTAATTAACGCTTTTTTTTAAAACGTAGTTTAAAGTTCACGGCTGAATGGCGGAAAGGTAGAGATATTTTCTATATACCCCAATTCTCATACATGTATAATTTCTCCTATTATCAACGGCCCCCAGCAGAGGGGCACATTTAAGAAGTGGTGAACGTAAACTGATACATCATTATCACCCAAATTCCATCGTTTACAATACAGTTAATTCTTGGTGTTGTAAATTCTATGGTTTTGATGTACAACAACATGTATGCATCAATATGGCTTCATAGAGTATTTTCATTGCCCTAAAAATTCTCTGTGCTCTGCCTATTCATCTTTCCCCTACCCCCAAACTCTGGCAACCACTGATCTTTTAATTATATTAGTAGTTTTGCCTTTTCCAGAATGTCATACAGGTAGAATCACAGTGTGTAGCCTTTCAGATTGGCTTCTTTCACTTAGCAATATGCATTCATATGTTCTCTATGTCTTCATGGCTTGTTTAGCTCATTTTTTTAAACATTGAGTAATATTCCATTGTCTGCATGTATCACGATTTATTTATCCATTCACCTCCTGTAAGCTTCCACCTTTGGTCAATTATGAATAAAGCCCTATAAACATCCATGTGCAGGTTTTTGTGTGGGCATAAAACTTCAACTCTTTTAAGTAAATATGAAGGAGTGCAAATTGCTTGATTGGTAAGAGTATGTTTAATTTTCTAAGAAACTGTCAAACTGCCTTCCCTGGTAGTTGTATCCTTTAGCATTCCCACGAACAATGAATGATAGCTCCTGTCGCTAGACATCCTCACCAGCGTTTGCCTTTGCCAGTGCTCCAGATTTTGGCCATTCTAACAGTGATATCTGAGTGTTGTTTTAGATAAATTTTTGAGGAATGTTTCTCACGGTGGAGAATTTTTATTATTAGAGAATGAATTTGATTCAAGGCACTGACACAAGGTACTCAAGCCAAAGTCATGTCTTGAATCCAAAGAGAGAAACCTCACTGGGACACATTTTATCCTATGAGAGATGGAAAAGGGAGAAATTTAAAATAACAATATTGATTTTATTGTTGGAATTTTAAGTTTGTTCTAGGGGCAAGAGATATGTTTCATAAATCATGTGGCAAACCAGGTTCACTGAAGTAAGTCTTTAGCTACTAAATGGAGTACTTTAAAAAAAAAAAAAAACATTCACTTGAAATTTAAGTACAGGTATGTTTGTTAAAAATATGTATCTGTGGCATTATGGGCACAGGTCACATTTAAATCAATTTATTTTACTGTTGATGGAGCAACACAGACGGCACAAAATGTACATAAATCTGAATTCCTCAACTCAGGGCATATAAAAACAGTCCAGTATTCTGAGTGAACAGCATATGTCTGAAGTATAGGTAAATGGATGGGAATTAGAAACAATGAGAAGTTGGGGTGCCTGGGTAGCTCAGTCAGTTAAGCGTCCAACTTTGGTTTAGGTCATGATCTCACACCTTGTGAGTTCGAGCCCAGTGCTGGGTTCTGTGCTGACAGCCTGGTGTCTGGAGGCTGCTTTGGATTCTGTGTCTCCCTCTCTCTCTCTCCCCTCTCACACTCTCTCTGTCTCAAAAATAAATAAACAAACAAAAAAAAGAAATAATGAGTAGCTGTTTTAACTATAAAGTTCACTGTAGTTTCCTAGATGATCTTTTTTTCAGGTTTATTTATTTTTGAGAGAGACAGAGCAGGAGCTGGGGACAGGCAGAGAGAGGGAGACATAGAATCTGAAACAGGCTCCAGGCTCTGAGCTGTCAGAGCCTGACATGGGGCTTGAACTAACTGAAGGCAAGATCATGACCTGAGCTGAAGTCGGACACTTAACTGACTGAGACACCCAGGCGCCCCATAGATGATCTTTTTAATGATGTGTTTAAAAAAGTAAGTGGGAAAAAAAGTTGGAATCCTACAAATAATGAAATCATAAAAAAAAATCTTGAAAATTATTTTCTCATCTGTGTATCCTTAGAGTTATATCCTGTCTTCCTGTGATGTTTGTTTATATTTACTATCCCCTTAGTACAACATTCCAACCTTTTTAATGAGTAATATCCTTTAATACAAGACTACAAATATAATGTCCTCCCTAGGTATTTGGTCAACTTATTCTCTTTCCCCAAAACAATACTTAATGGTCTTTAAAGCTGGCATTTGTTCCAGAATGGTTTAAGTTTACAGTGTTCTCTAATCCTTTGTTTCACCACTAACCATTCTCATCAGCCTCTAATTTGTGATGAAAGTTGTCCAAAAAATGCTGTTCTTAACTTCCCGGTCACTTTGCTAATAATCCATGATTGTTACCAGCTTTTTATTTCAGTTTCAGTTATGAAGCACTCTCCTCCACTTACTGGGGATCACTAGAGACTTATTAGTTAATGATTGGACTCTTTTGGCATTCATTAGTATCTCAGAATTTCACCATTTATTTGACAATATCAAATGTAACCTGATTCTTGCAACATTTGTTGAAGACCTACCAAGGACTAGACACAATGCTAAGTTCTTTATGTAAAAGGATGAACAAAAGTATCCTTTGTTTAAAGGAGTCACATGAGGGAGAATGACATGTATGTACATAGCTTTTTTAAAAAATTGAACTATAATTAACACGGAGTGTCATATTAATTTCAGGTATACAATATAATGATTTGACAATTCTATACATTTCTCTGCTCATCGAGATAAGTATATTCTTAATCCCCTTTATCTATTTCAACCACATCTCCACCCACTTAAATACTTTTGAAAAGTGAGAGATTAATTCTGGAGTCAACACAAATGACAAAAGATGGCAGATACTTCCCTTGAATCCCGTGCCCAGATTTACTAAAATCACAGCCCTTGGTCCCTTCTAATTCTCTTGGTAACAATTAGGTTTAATGGCCTCATTTTTTTGAAGGGGATCAGAAGAATGACATATTTTAGATCTTTCTATGAACTGTTGTTTTTCTTCATTTGTGTTTTTAAATTTCTTGTAATTGTTCATTTCCCTTTACAGTCTAAGAAATCATATATTTATCATGTACAGATCTTGATAAAAGTATACTTTGAATAGGCTACTCATACTTCTTAAATATTGGAAATATTTGAGCTTTTTAATTAAAAAAAAAGCTCTAAGAGTTTATGCTCGCACAAATTGACTCCTAGTCCATCGAGGAATGGGGGTGGTATTTTAGATTAACACACATTTTGTATTTTCATACAGCTTATAATAAGATTATTGCATTTGCCTTTTCAAATTCCTAGATTCCAAAGCTTTGGAAATCTGATTTTAAATACAAAAATTATGAATGCACTTAAGCATTTCTAGGTCTAGTTGATTTCTTTTCACTTGCTTCCTTCATCAAGAATTCCAAATAGTAGCATTTGAATGAGAGCTGCCCATGTTGCTCCTTAAAACTTCCTGCTTAACTGGCAGTGGAAAACTTCATGCTGCACAAGAGTTTATATTGAATTTCACTTCTACCGCAGATGAAAAATTGGTGTTTAATACTTATGTCTGCTCTTATATACTATATAGATACATTTAAATAAAACAAAGCATTAAGGTAATAAAAACACCATTTGCTTCAAAAAAATTGCATTTGCCCAACCTATAAATACAAAGGTTTCTCCTATTCTATTCTTACCAATAAAGATATAGTTTATTTGTCACCAACTCCTATATCACCAGACCCCCCCCCAAAAATATACCAAAAGTAAATGAGGTGTTTGCAAAAAAATATTAAAATTATTAGATTTTTTGTGTGTGTGACAGTTCTTCACATACCTTAATTATGGACATTTACAGAAATACCTTCAAATACCATTTGTTTATGACTTCAATTCATTTAGATTTTGGAGCTATACTAAAAAGCATTGAAATCACCCTGATAAGAGGTGACTACCATTCTCACCTTCCTTGCATCTTCCTGTATTCCCAAGAAGAAAGACAGGCAGCTCATTTAAGAGATTTACCCCCACCCCCAACTCCAGCTTTGAAAATGGAATGTCACTACTGGCACATCATTCTTCCTTTCCTGTTCCTCCCCAGTTTTCCTGACGGAAACGATTAGTTCCACTCGTAAAAATATACGAATTTATGCTATTTCTGGTTTGATGTGATTATACCATGAGTCAGTCAAGAACCAAGTCAATAAATATTTGCTGACCCATATTACGTGGTAGGCACATTGCCACTTGATATCAGCGTTGGGGGCTTGAACCCCAACAGTTGTAGAGCTACTTGGCTGTACCGGAGTTGGAGCTCAAAGGAGCAAAGAAATGTAACAACTCTATGGAAATATCCATTTACACCTCCTGGTCTAATGGGAATTAATGGTCTCTGAGGCTCTCCTGAGAAAAATAATTTGAACCATGTTCATCATTGGAGTGAAGATGAATGAAAACAGGCCCGATTAACTGGTAGCCCCGATATATGCCAGATGACATTTAAGAATAAATTGGTCCTGACCCTCAAATATCAAGGGAAAAGAGGCGCCTCACATCTATCGATCCTGGCAAAGATCCTCCTCTTCTATCTCCATATTCTCTTCCAAGGATTTCATTCTTTGAGCACCACCTATTACTTTTTCAGCTAATTCTTCTATTATCGTGCTCAAATCAGTCTTTGATTTCAGTGGATCCTACAAGCAACGTATCTTACCACTACTTGTTAGCCCTCATTAACCCATATGTCTTCCCTTTCATTCTCACCTAGATCCAATATCCAACTTTATAATCAGTGACTTGCATAAAAATATACTAGATACTCCCAGAAAAATTCTACATCTCAAAAAATCCCAATCACATGCCACCTGGAATACAGGCTTTAATTGACAAGACTGTATCTGTCTACCATTTTACCCATGGCACAACATATAGTATCTGACACATAACAGGTGCTCCGTAAATATCAAAGGGGCATAGGGTTTTAAAAATCTAAACTTTATCAAATAGATTTTTGGAAACTGTAAATATAATATTCCTGATTTTTATAAATGGTAAAGAGACGTTAACACAGATAAAAGTATCTATGTTTTCATCAAAGTAACTAGAAAATGATAAATGTCATAAGATGTGTCCTTTAAATAGCTGCCAATTCCATCAAGTAGGCTATGTTATAAAACTTATTATTTTTTGCATTTCTACAATTGATTGGGCACAGTTCAAGTAAATGTGATTGTGCAGTCACCCACATAGGTCGTTTTACTACATCAACCATCATTGCAGTTGTTTTGGTTCAGTGTCAGCAATCTGGGCTTTGAAGGGAAACAGCAAAAACATAGTTTATATGGAAATAGAGAAAACACTCTTATGCTGAGTGGCCAGAGTAAAGGCTATGCACTCAACTCCTCCCTTCAACATTTTCTCTCAGCTCTTGATGTCATAAACACAGAATTTCCTGAGTATCCAGGTACTTTTCTAAAGCAGCAACTCATCATCCTATATACTATCTTAACTCGTTAAGTTTATTTCCTTGAGATTGTAATATCCTAGTGTTCTAATAGCTACTCGAGGTTAATTTTGCCCATCTTTCAAGCACTGATGTTGCCAAATGCAAAATCACTTGAAATCACATTGACCAGGAAATTTCCATTTTTAAGAACAGCTATAGCTACCAAGAAAATTTTCCAATACATTAATTCTGATGGTGTGTCTTTAGTCTCCTTTTTTCTTGGAATTTCACCAACATTTGACTTTTTCAAAAATCACTTACCAAAATGTCTAGTGATAGCCATTTTTCCATTATATGAAAATGGTTGAACATGCTAAATTCAGATAAAAGTAGTTTAAGAAGGGACTATATAAAGGCAATCTAATTCCAAATATCTCTCTCCTCTACTCTTCTACCTCACACACATCTACTACCAGTCACATGTCAGATTAGAGAAGAAAGGGAGATTAATGTAGTTGAGCTTTGAAGTCAAAAGACCTAGTGTCTAATTCTTACTCCGCTATATAGTTGCAAAAGCTCATTAAAAGATTGAAACCTAATCATATAACTGTAGATCACTTCCTTTCCCCTCACACATCATCACCACATTTCTAAAGGTCTATTTATAGCAGTTCCTTTGACTTAATACACAATGTCTGGTTCTTAAGGAAATATCACAAAGCCTACCAAAGGCAAAAAGCATAATCTGGACAGATAGAGCAAGCATCAGAACCAGACCTAGCCAGAAATATTGGAGTTCGCAGGCCAGGAATTTAAAACAATGATGCATTTAAAATATGCAAAGGGTTCTAATGGATAAAGTGGCTGCATGCAAGAACAGATCAGTGATATAAGCAGAGAGATGAGAAGCCTAAGAAAGATCCAAAGAGAAATACTAGATATAAGTCAATTTAACAGAAATGAGGAATGCCTTCATGGGCTTATTCACAATTAGATGTGCTTGCTCAAAATTGGAAAGGAAGAAGTAAGGTGGAGGTAATCTTCCTCAATCTTTGGCTTTCTTTTTCCTTACTCACCACCACGTTTATGCAAGTTGACGTTTTTCCTGTGGCAGCATTCTAGGATCCCTTCTCCAGCTTCCTGGGTACTGAGACGAGGCTGTGGCGTGAGGGATGATGAGGAATGACATCTTGATTCCGGCTTTCTGACTCTTAAATTGCAGAAGCGAGGCCATAGCTCAGTGCTCTAATCACTCCAAGGAATCTGAAAGCTCCCACTTCCCTGCCTTAGATTTCTTCATGCTTAAAACAGCTAGAATTATGTTTAATTTTCTGCACTGACAGAAGTTTTAATTGGCATTTCTCCTTTCAGTTTCGGCCCATAGACAATTCTTTACGCAGCAGCTCACAATGCTCGAGTCATCAACTCCCCTGCTTAACATCCTCTGATCACCTTGCATCTCATTTAAAATGAATCTCATAATCTTTGCTATACCTGCAAACCCACTTGTGGTGTGTTCACTGCCTCCCTCCTGGACCACATCTTCTACCAGTCTCCTTGTTCGCTCCTCTCTGGCCACTCTGCTGTGTCCTCACTTCTTTAATGCACCAAACTTGTTTCATCTCAAGGTATTTCCACTGATTGTTTTCTCTTCCTGGAATGCTTTACTTTCAGATCCTCCTTTGCTTTCTTCTGTACTTCATTCATATCTTGCCACAGATACCACCTTATGAAACATAAGGGAAGGTGCCCCGAATGTATACTATATATTTACAGGTTTTTGGCCCAACCCTCCTACTAGAATCAAAATCCCATGAGGATGGGGATGTTGCCTGTCCTATTCACCACTATATTCATAGCTCCTGGAACAGTTCCTGCCATATGAAAGAAACTAAAAAAATAATAATAATCACGTAGATTACGTGAATACATGAGTGGGATCAGTTTTTACAAAGCCCTTTGGCCAAGGAGGAAACATATCTAAATATGATCAAATTTTGGCCATTTAAAAATTATATAAAGGCTGGTTTTGGAGTGGTACAAGGATATCTTATTTGAGATTGAACATGCAGATTTTCTTCTTCTTCATTCATTCAAATCCACCAATGATTAAATGCTTTGGCTTGAATTGAAGTTTCTATGTGTTACAGCTTAGTCACCTACTAGGTATTCAGTAGGTGCCTACTTCTGCTATGTTGGTTTATTAGTGAAAGTTAGTTTTATGGGTCAAAATAATCTTTAAAAAATGCAACTTTTGATATGGGGAGCATCTATGACCAGCCTGTTGTTTTACACACATCTCATTCAGCTTCATAACTAATATCTTCTTGTGCTCGGCACAAAGACGGAAATACTCCTTGTGGGGCCCAATTCTATAGCTCTTATTGAAGTCATTAAAGGGCTTGTGGGGAATATTTGTAGAGTAAAGGCTGCACGGTCAAGCCCAAGATTACTACTTTACTTGGGAAATGAGAAACACTCTAGGATGTAAACACACAATGTACACTTTAAAATATCCAGAGGTAGTTATTGTTACTGTGTGATAGGAAAGAGTACACTGTTCACTGCATTGTGGTCTTACTAAAACTGAAACCACCTCAGTCCTCACCTTATTTGAACCCTAGCTTATATTGCATGGTTGTTTCAGAAACAGTTAAAAAAAAAAAAGACTAATGTCATTCAGGCAACATTCCTTTTGTTACTGTTATTAGTGTTGTTTGCACTTAACCATAAAATTTCAAGACATTGTCTTCTTATTCAATATGTAAATGTTGCAGTTAGCTCATGCCAGGAAGAAAAATATTGAAGAATGATGGCAACGTTTCATTAATTTAAGTATGTTGACAGAGTAAATTTATATTCCAAGTGGTATAAACCAATCATCTTAATGTTTTATTTTCCAGATCAAAATGGTGATTTACATTTTAAATACACTGTGTATATGCATGCCATAGTAATTAGGAATATAGGCATCTTCTTTTAGCTGATATTAGCATATTGTTGAATTCTGAATGGGTTCCAGAAAACTACAGAAAATGCTCTTTAAATTACTGCCCTAATGAACTGACCAACATCATGTAGGCCAAAAATCAAATAATTGTTTTTGGCTGACATTCTCCAGTGTTCAAATGGGAAAAACTGCACAATCATTTCCTGCAGACCAGTTATGCCATTATTTGGGAGTGTTAGAAAACAAAATTTAACTGAGTACATTTGAAGATCTAATTGGTTTTATTCAATGAACCATGAATCAAGCAGCATCCCATCCAGAGAACAGAAAGGATCTGTAAGGTGCTATTCAAAATGGAAGACTTTCATAGGCAGAAGGGGGCAGGCAGGAAAAGAAGTTTTCTAACAAGAGAGGGTTGTCTCAGCGAAGGCCACTTTTTATTGGGGGAAAAGCACCAGTCTATCACGCAGATTATCTTGCTAGTGCTGATCGAGGAATTTCAGATTGGTTAAAAGTCATATTGCTAGGAGACGCTGAAACTGCCATTAGGTTAGATATTACATCTTGGTTTTCTGATGCGAGACTTGGCATCAGTGACTCCATTATGGGCCTGTTGTCTGTTTTGTTTTTTAACAGAAATGTGGGAAATGTGGTAAACACACCACTGTACCAAACTATTTAAAATTAACTAGCTGACAGGTGCAAAAATGAAGCAATTTGATGGTTACTAGGCTACTGGAAAAAAAATCACCGTGAAAATACTTTTCAATACGCAGGCCCCAGTTGTATCAATAACTGAAAAAAAAATCTTTCTGCCTTTGCCACTCTGAAATCACTGAAATTAGCTGAAGACTGAAAACTTCAGATTAAAATCCAACTAGGACTACTTGATTGTAAATGGAGAGTTTTGAATTTAGGTGCAAATATTATGTGTCAATTGGAAGAGTGTGATTATATTTATTTTTGGATTCAGGGTTTGTTTTTATCTTGCCTGTTTGCCTTATGTAAGTATGTATGTGTGTATGTATGTATGTAAAATTTACAGTTAAGCGCTCAGATGTAAAGAACACAAGTCAATAAAATAAACTTTCACAAATAACATGAACCCAAATAACAAAGACCTTCATCAAGGTCTACAACAGTGCCTGGACGTTCCTTCATGCCCTCTTTCACTCTTTCCCATCTCCTTACAGGCAACTGTTTTTTCAGTTCTCATTAAAGATTTGACTAGTTTTGAACTGCCTGTAAGTAATAACGAAGAGTGTGCGTTCTTTTGTTTCTGGATATTTTGGTTCATCAAAATGTTTTGTTTTGTTTTAAGATTTCTTCTTATTGTTGCTGCATACATCATTGACTTCAGTTTGATCTTCTTGGTACTGAAAGCCTTTAACGGTATAAATTTCCCTCAATGGCTTGATTTAAATGCATCCCAAATATTTCAACATTTTTCTTTACTCACATTCAGTAGAAATATTTTCCCATTTTTCTTTTCTTTGTGAACCATATATTCCTTAGAAGTTTGCTGTCCAACTTTTACATATTTGGAGGTTTCTTTGCATCTTATTGTTCTTGATATTGTGGTCAAGTTCACTGTGGTCAAAGAAAACACTCTGTAAAGTTCAAAATTTTCAGAACTCTTTGAAGATTATTATACGCCTTAAAATAACATTTATTTTAACAAATATCTAATTTGCATTTGGAAACAAGGTGCAGACTACAGATTTTGGTGGTAATATGTATAAATCTTATGTTAACCATGCTGATCATGTTGTTCAAATTTATATTTTCACTGATTTTTGTCTACTTGTTATATCAACTATAATAGTGGGTGTTAAAAATTTCAACTATGGTTTTTGATTTGTCTAATTTTACCTTTAGATATATCAGCTTTTGCTTCATCTGTTTTGGCATTTACAATTTTTATATCTTCCTAATGAATTGTCCATTTACTTTTATGAACAGTAACTTTTTTTTATGGTAATGCCCCTTGTTGTCAGTCTAACTTATCTAATATTAATGTAGTCATATCACCTATTCTATGCTTATTTGTATGATATGCTTTTTGCCTTCCTTTTCCTTTAACCTATTTGTGTCTTTATAAGTGGACCTAATATATACAAATTTTTAGTCTGACTATATTTCTCTTGTATAGTCTCTCTCTATATAGTCTGTCTATATAGTCTGACCATATTTCTCTTTTAATTGAAGTATTTAGTCCATTTTTACTTAAGGTAATTATTAATATGATTTTACTTATATCTACCATCTTGCTATTTATTTATCACTTGATCTATCTTATTTCTTTTTATCTTTTCCTGCCCTCTTTTTGTATCAATTGACTATTTTTTAGTATTTCATTTTAGCTCCACTATTGGCTTATTGGTTCTTTGTTTTATTTTAGAGATTGCAATATACAATCTTAACGTGTTACAACCTAGCTAGAGTTAATAATTATTCTATATAAATTATAAAAACCTTAAGAATATAATTAGACTTAGCTGTATCCTTTTTGTATTTTTGTCACATAATTTATTAGTACATACATTACAAGCCCCACAATAAAATATTATCATTTTTGGTTTAAATATTCAAATAACAGAGGTGACTGGGTGGCTCAGGCGGTTAAGCATCCCACTTCGGCTCAGGTCCTGATCTCGTGGTTAGTGAGTTTGAGCCCCACTTCAGGCTCTGTGCTGACAGCCCAAACCCCCAAACCTGCTTCAGATTCTGTGTCCCTTTCCCTCTGCTCCTCCCCTGCTCATGCTCTCTCTCTCTCTCTCTCTCTCTCAAAAACAAATAAACATTAAAAATTTAAATATTCAAATAACATTTAAAGATTAAAACAATGATAAGGAAATTTTGGTTTTTATATTTACACCTATCTCCCATTTTTGGCACCTTTTATTCTTTCCTGTAGATCTCGCTTTCCATTTGTTGACATTTCTTTTTAGCTTGAAGAACTTCCTTTAACATGTTTTAACAGCAGAATGAACTTAGCTCAACTTATATTTATCTGAAAATGCTTTTATTTCACCCACATGTGTGAAGAATATTTTTTCTAGATAAACAATTTTGAGTTGACACGATTTTTCAATGATAGATGTGATTAAGAGACATACTAATCATTTATTCTTAAAGATTTTCCATTTATATCTGTATGAATTTGAGCCCTGGAAATGTCTATAATTATTAGCTCATTACAGATTGTTTTCATTTAGCTAAGCATTGGCATAATAGTATTGACTTCTATGTTCATAAAAACCTTAATGAAGAAACTTATTTGCATTGTCTATAAAACCTCTACTAAATATGTTGTTTATCACTGTCCCTCACATGAAGATTCATAATCCTATTAGAATTTAGAAGTAGAGCAAAGTTTATCTAACAGGGAATATAGGTTTCCTTACTCGTATATTTATATGAACCATTTAAATTTTCCTTTTTACCTTGAGAGTCAAAACTAATCTTAAAGATCAGTCAGAGTAATTGAAATAACATAGATGTGGAGCATAAAAAGTAAATTGCTTCTCTTCATGTGATAATGCTCTCTCATTTTAATTGTATTTTTTTCTGAGAGTAGTCAGGGTATAAATTAGAGAAATATGTAGTATTATACAAATCATTATTCTACGTTTGTCAGGAACAACACAAATCAAAAAGTTTTATGTATATTCAATTCCCTTCTATTGACAAGGAAGTCTTATCAAGCTGCAGCCCCCCACCCCCCCACCCCCCCAGTCAGGGCTTTCTGAAGGAATATCTGTTGTCTAGAACTATGGTTATGTCATAGTTAAAGGGGCTGAAGGTTGAAAAGTATATAAATGAGTATAAGGAATCATCAATATAAAGAGATACTAGGAAAATCCTATTGTAAGTTTTGAGAACTAGAGTACAACACAGTTGGCCAATAATGGGAACAATCAAGTGGGCCTCAATGAACAAGTAGGAGACGGGTTTATAAAAACCCCAGGGTAAACATCATGCTACATGTACCTGACTTCTGTATGTTCATTCTGACATGACGGGTATTCTGGCTCTAGTAAGGGAAAAATTGATGAACCATAAATAGAAAAGAAAGAAAGATGAAAGAAAGAAAGAAAGAAAGAAAGAAAGAAAGAAAGAAAGAAAGAAAACCATATATATATATATATATATATATATATATAGTAAAAAAAAAAAGTGGGGCTTATTTTAAAACATGTAGCCAAATAGAGTGAAGATGATACATGGTTTGTCCATCCTTGAACTTGCCCTTTTCCTTTATTTGTTGAAGTACATCTACTGAATACCTAACATTAGGAAGGGGTTTTTACTGGGGACAATTAAACATAGATACAATCTTACAGAGATGTCATTTCCATTCATTAGAGAAATTTATATAAATTCACAAATGTCTAGAGTCCAAGGTAAATGTGATCTGTGGAGCAAGGTGAAAGAAGAATGAAGTCATTTCTGGTTAAGTCTTCATAGATGGTGTCATAGGTGCCCTCGACCTTGAAGGAGAGACAGGATAGTGAAGGGCAAAGGTATGTATAGGTGAGGATAATACAGTAATGCTACACATTCTTATATTCTGTTTTATTTTGAAATGATAGCATTGAGGTGAAAGCTTGGAGGTGGTCATAGTGGTGATGGTAAACAGTAATTATATATTCCACCTTACAGAGAACCTGACACAATGGTCCCCAAGTATGTAGTTAACATTTTGGAAATAATGGTCATTACATGCGTTGTCCTTAAATATTTTAGTCAGACTTGCATTTTATGTGACTAAAATACACTTTAGTATAACTAACTTTCCTGTTGCCTCATGTGGCACAAATACTGCCTTTCCTTCCCCCTCAATGTATCAAACAATTCCCTTGGTCTCACTGTATACTGTGTTCCTCCACCAGATTCGTCATGGTAGTGGCTGGAAAAGGATTTAATCCTGTCCTGGGACAATTTGCGCTATTTAGGGAACGAACGTAGCAACTGGGGGGTCACATAAAGGGTCTGCTGGCCAGCAGCTCTATTGCAGCTCATCCTGTAGTCATAGGATGAATGACAATGCTCATTTATTTCTTTTGAAATACTTATTAGTCACAGCAGTAGGATTTTCCCAGGAGCAAATAGCTGACCAATTCTTGCTGCAGTTTAATAGAACTTCTTGGCCTCAGGGATCACTCTAACTGGGGATTCCATTTGCACAGGTACATGACACAGCCAAGGAAGAAGGCAAAGGTGAACTCTGCCTTAGCCTGCCCGGGTCTCTGTGGGTGACCTCTCAATAAAGAGGAAAACTGTTTGAAGCCGTGTCAGTGCCTGGCTGACATAGCGACCAACTGAAGTCCTTCGAGGAAAGACGATACCGGGAGAGGTGTTTAAACTCTGCCCGACTTGTTTAGTAACATAGGCAGTCAGTTTCTCTGGGAAATTGTGGATATATGTGATCTTTGTGAAAGGCCCAAGCATTTCTGCTTTTTAAACAAATGAATGCAAATATGAAAGCTGAAGCTTTTAAATCTTTGAACATGCTGACATGTCACATTTATTATGAATTTGTGAATGTCATTAAAAAAAAACAGAACTTTGCCACATGCAAAGGATAATGAGGCATCCTTAGGAAACATACCTCACAGTGTACTTTTTCCTTTAACTGTTTATTCTCTGTCACAACATTCATTCTCTCAGGCCCAGCTGCTCTCTTGTGCCTGACTTGTATAACATAAAGACTGTAAGTATCATGAAGGCAGGGATTTGATCTGGTTCATTTTTGTGTCACTAGGATCTAACGTAATTCCTGGTTTGACAGGCACAGCTTAATAAATATTAAATGTTTGATACAACTCCTCAACCATATGCTCATTTATGCTCATTTGTTTAAATATTTCACAATAGCTAAAAATTTTCCCAAGTGGTCATGCTAACAACATAGTCAGAACAAGTATAATTCTTACTTCTACCTAATTCATCTAGAGTGGTAAGAGAAGTGGAAAACTTCAGAATCATCTTGTAATCATTGGTATTTGAGAACTTCAAATCAGTTTCTGGACAAATATTTAGTGGCTTACTATAGCTACACCACATGGATAATACCAAAATCCACAATCAAAGTTGTGACTTGCCACAACTCTGGTACAGAGTATTTCTGATACAGAATAAGGACTACATAATTAATCGTTCATATTCATTGAACAATTGCTCTATTTGTTCTATATAATATACTTAAAGTATATAGCATAATATATACTATATATATTGTATATACTACTGTGTATATAGTATATATTGTGCCATATACTTTAAGTATATTATATATAAATATATATTTAAGTATATTATACTATATACTTTAAGTATATTATCTCATTTAATCACTTAAAAGAAAACAATTAGGTAGGTGCTATTATTATCCTTATGAGCAAATTGAGTCATAAGGAAGTTAATTGCCCCATATTATTCTACCAATTTTTGGAATTCAGATAGACCCAGAGACTGAACTTTGAATAACTGCCGTGTTGGTTGTTGTTCTTACTATTGTGTACTGACTGAGAATTTTTAAAAAGACTATTGATTGTATACTTTTAAAAATGGACTAACAACAATATCTTGAGTTAAATTTTTCTTCACTGGTATTTCTTTCAGAGCCAGGTAATGTTAACAGCGTTTGGAAAAAAGCCAAAAGAAGGATCAGTGACTAACTGCAGATTGTAATGGAAAAAAGATTGATAGGCATTTACTGTAATGATTCCTGGGAAGACAAATAAAAGTGGTGGAGAAGAATCCAGGCTTTCAAGTTTTCTAAACAAAGCGGTCTTTTCTTCCAGGTGTTTGCTGTTATAGCAGCATATTGGCACCTAGGCCTTTCCATTGCACTTCATCCTATTTTCATTATCCAGAGTTTTCAAGTATGTTGGAAATATTTCTCTTTCTGCATCCTCTTCCTTCATCTGGTTGATATATTTGCAGCGGTAATTTGAATAAATAGAGCTTTGCTTTTTAAGCTGTGAATCCAGGTGAAATGGGTTGCATTTTCAAGAATTTAATGAGTGAAATTAACTTTGTAAAAAGACCCAAAAGTTTTGGTTTGGACACATGACATGCGATCAAGAACACAAAGGCCAGAGTTTCATGGCTGGAGTCCAGATGACTGGAGTCCAGGTTGTCCGGGAGCTGATGAGAGGTGTCCTGGCATGGGGAAGAAGTAGGTATTCCCATGTGGAATTGGCAGAAAGGAAACAACTGATAAGTTCAGTCAATATCTGGTAACTACCTTTGCTCGATTAGCATGGTAGAGAGAAAATATTGTTGTCATAAAGGAGGCGAGAAAAAGAACTGGCTAGTGGTATTGATGAGTTGAATTTTTGATGTGTAAAACAGGAAGAGTCAGTGGAACATTCTAGATGAAATATTTAAAAGGCTAAAGAAAATACACAGAAGAAATTTAGGAGAAGTCATAGCCAGATATAGTACTGGGAGAGTCATTTGGATACAAATTATACAAGGTTACATGCGATGCAATGTCACATTAGTGGTTAAGATCACTGAGAAGATGCAGAGGGAATGGAAAGTAGGGAAAGACTGAGTTAAGGGTTAGGGTTGGAATTTTGACAGTGTTTTCAGTTGATGACAGGATAAAAAAAGACCAAAAAGTAAAAGCGATATGCCAAAGAAATTCTAGAAGAATTTAAATGGTACCTTTTGTTACCAAATACCCAAACTGCGTTTTTAGTTTGTTTTTATGCTATTTTTAAAATAGTAGCTCTCATATCTAACCCTCCCTCTCCATTCATACAGTACTGGCTGAGAAACCTATCTCTGTGCATGTTTCTGTGTGATGAGTCGCCAGACCTTGGCTTCATGGGATTTGGGTTTCATTTATTTCTTCAGCACAAACAGTAAAATTTTTTTATCGGGGCAAGTTGAAAACATATTCATGTGACAGATATATGAACTCTGTAATAAACTTTAATTAAAAACATTTGCTACCCAATGATCATACTGTCCTGATAATTCTGTGTAGATATTGGTGGTATGAGAAGGAGCCATGGAACTGGGCTTCTTTCTTCCTATCATGTGCAGTACCTGAGAAGGAAGCCAACTCTGATCATCTCAAGCTGTGAATGGGTTCTGGTAATATCATTTGACCCTCGAATAAGTGGTAGCTGTGACCAGCCTTATTACTAGATTTTTGTTGTTGTTGTTAAATGAGCAAATAATTTTCTTTCATGTCTAAAATTATTTTGAGGGCTTATGTTTGGTAGTACAAAAACAAAAAAATCACATGTGATGCATAGATCATTTCATGGGACATTTTCTGTGATGTAACCATTCCCATAGGCTGGAACAGATGGCAAATGGGCAGAGTTTAGGTCCCTATTAGCCTCCTTTCTCTGCAGCCTAATATTGGCTACACGTAAAGCTGGAAACAAAATAAGACAGCTGAAGATACATCTTGCCTCCATGCAGAACTTGAACTTTAGCTTTGTCATCATGAGGACTCCCTGCTCTCATTAACAGTGTCAAAAGAATTCAGATATTTCAAAATACCCTATTAACAACAAAAATATTGTAATTCAATGTTCATTCAAAGTATTTTGCAAAGATTGTGTGTGTGTGTGTGTGTGTGTGTGTGCGCGCGCACACACGCACACGTATGACCTGTGGTAACAAATAGTCTGTGACTTAATTTTATGTGACATATTTTGCTGCTATAATTCTAGGATGGGATCCCTGGTATCACTTTAATACGCACAAATAATGTGTATTATTATACTACGTATACTTAAACTGAGTGCTAGGAAGTGTTTTATGCCTTAATATATGTTGAAGACACAGAGTATGAAACAAATCCAAATATTTTTCTAGAACATTGGTTATTTTACGGTAGCTGTGTGGTCATATTTCTAGTGCCTATGTACTAGTGTATTGCCATCTAATGGTTTCATTAGGTCACTTTTTAAGATACTTTCATGGTTAATTTGTTCATAGAAGATAAAATTCCTATGCTTCTGTAAAATTGCAATTCTTATTTATTTACTTAATAATTCAGTAAATACTTATTACACCTTTTCAATATTCCAAGAGCTTTGCAAAGTGCTGGGGAAACAGTGGTGAAAAAGACAGTTATGATTCCTGCCTTCAAAGAGCTCTATCTTAGTGGAGATGTGAAGGCATTAAATAACAGGTAATTGTAATATGTGAGCTCCACGAAGCCTGGAATTTTTTGTCTCCCTTGTTAACTGTTGTACCTAGAACAGAATAGCCACTCCACAGGTATTTGTTGAATGATTAAATAAAAGAATGAATGAGTTTGATACAAGGTCCTATGGAACTGTATAAGAGAGAGATTTAACTTAGTGTGGGGGTCAAAGAGTTCCCTCTGTTCAAGTAAGAAAGCAGAGCTGTAGTAATTAACCTTACAAAAAAAAATCTAAGGTTAGTAACCAAACGTAAGTATAGACTAGTAACAGAAGAAAGTAATCAATACTCATCCCAGGTGACCTAAGGTACAAGAGCAAGGGTTGACAGGACACTTGATGAAATGGATAAAAGGGATTTAGTGGCAATGGCATGAGTAGCTTCCAAGCGTATGGAGAAGATTATGATTATAGAAATTCAAGTGTCTATCATTTACAATAATGCTTGATGAGAGGCTTTTCTCCAGGTCCCAACTAAAGGCACACTGATAAATGGTAATAGAGACTTTCACCCCAATACATTTTGAAATACTTGGCTAATTGCTTCCTTAACTCTATTCTCTTCCTCACTTTAATCCATCCTACTTATGCTTGCAAAAATCTCCTCACTGGGCCAAGTAACAAGGAAACATTGTGAAAGAAATTATTCAAAGCACAATAAATGACGATAACCCCCAAGTCCCCACTTCTTTTCTTTTGCAAGGGAGTATGGTGAGCCATATTAATCATGTCTAGATTCCTGTAACTATTCCCAAACAAAAACTGTAATGGATGAAGGTCGACCATTACTTACACCTCACAATCACCTCCAGCAACTGAGTGGAAAGGAGGGAGGAGTTACTTGGTCTATAATTGGAAATAGGTTTAGCTTTAAAATTTTTGTTTGGAAGTCTGTATTCAGTGTACAAATACTATCACTTGGTAGTGGTCCTAGAGGAAGAATATCTACTTTCCTATTCTTACTACTAACTTCAGCTTTCAAGTTACTATTGTTTTGGGTGAACAGAGTTACTCAAGAAGATTGTGCCTGTGTTGATTTTGTAAATTCTCTTGAAGAAAACAAAAGAGTAGTCCATTGGAATTTTCTTAAGAGCTATCTCTTTGAGACAGTTAATACCTGGTCACCTCACCTCTCTTCCTTGACAATGTTAAAGAGTTAAAGGTCTATTTCCTGGAATTAAATAAGATGGCAGGGGGAGACAAAATGGCCAAGGGTTCTTTCTGAAAGCAGGAGAAACTTTCTAGAGCTTTAATGTTTCAAATCCCCAGCAGTCACTTCTTGAAATTAAGAGTCTCAGTTAGATTTTGTTTGGACTTTTCAAGTTTGCTCAGTCCTCATTAAAATGCAGAAGAAAACTGGGAGAGTCACATCAGGAGGAATGGGGCCCAATCAAAGGTCAAGTCTTACTGAGACAGTTTGTATCAGCTCAACTTTACTGACTAAATGCAGCCGCCTACTTAATTTTCTCTTGCATCAGCATTTAAACAGGGATCTGTAAAATCCTAATTACTGAGTAGGGGAACATTATCTACATTTATCCTCTGTTAACAGATATTATTTTTGCTTATTTCAGGAGCCCTGCCAGAAATTACCTACCGTATGCTCAATTATCCACCTCCCGACAGCAACACATTATTTTAATATAAACTTTTCACTGTAGTCAGCAACTATTGTGTATTTTCTTTAAATTGAGTTGTCATATCTTATTATAAAATATAAAAGGAAATGGCTGGAACTCTTAGGGTTAGGCAGAGTCATTTTACTGTGGTTTGGCTTCTATTTGCAGCGTATTTTCTATCCAGCAAGCCTTAACACGACCATGGGAAAATCGAAGAATCTATGAAATAAACAAAATAGTTAAGATGAAAAATATGCACTGTGCATCAACTAGGCTAAGCCATTTAAAAAAAATTAAATGCAGATCCTTCCTAGTGCTAACCTACTGTGCTATGCAAGAAATGTAAATATGTCCTTAATATGAAGATTAATATCTAGGTTAAATCAGTTTCAGGTTTCCTGCCTGATAACAAATCTCATTTACATTCTGAATACCAAATGGTGCTGAGCCAAAAATGTTTGCAAGCTATTTTTTTTTCCTTTTTTAAGTTCAATCCGAACATAGAGTGACAATCTTTAAAGGTCCTCATTGATTGTGGTTTATTATTCAATTATCTAAATGCTGAGCTCACGAGTAAATGGGAATTCCTCATTACAATCTCACTATGAAATCAAGAAATGTAGACTAAATATGTCAAAATATCTCTCCCACAGTATCTTCTGAACCTCCTGATGTTATAATATTGGTTATCAAAATAGCAGGCTGGATAATTAAAACAAGGATTTAAAATATAAGACCACTTCTAGTTCCTGAAAAAGTGATAAATTATAGTCTATTATCTGCTTTCCCACAATGCAGGTAATAGCTTATTTTAAAGGAAGGTGAAAGAATGCTAATGAATTATTAATCAGCATGGTTCTTACTTTTAATAATGTTAACTTTCAGCATAATTCACACTCGCAAATATGACTTCCATTGACCAACCTGTGAATGTTTGATTACTCAAGACATTTAAATCTTTATTTCAATCGTTTATATGTTGGGGAGGACTATTTCAGAGAGTCTCACTCACCAATTAGGTTAAAAATCTTATATTTCACAGGGACATGTTGATGGCAATAATAACCGCCCAGACAAACCACAACACTTGTATGTGCTACTACTGTCATTTATGTAAAAGGATTTTGGAAAGATCCAAATTCATACACCAGATACATGTTTGAATTCAGATAAATTATTTTTAAAGTACTTGTGTGAAAGAAGGGAAGCCCATTGGCAGAGTGAGGAAAAACCAAATTATCATACTTTTGTCTACATTTTCAGAATTAAAAACCAGAAATCAAAACCAGAAAAAAAAAACACACATTCTTGAAACAAAAATATGGTTGTGATGGGCTCCCAGTTTGGAAACACTAATTTAAAAAATAATAATAATAAATGATACAGGATTGTTAGCTTATGCATTTGTTGAAAGTTGGGTCAGTAGAGTATGTTTCAATGTCTGCTAAACCTGACTTCTCTGGCAAAGGTATGTAATATGATCTTGATTCACTGAAAGAAAAAAAAAGTCAGGATACTTTATTTAGACGTTAACTATCTGGGAAGCTCTCCAGACCAGTACAAGTGATCTCAGATCAACTGTGAGTCTAGAATAGATCTCAACAATAAGTTAAGAGGGCCATGTCTTATTACGGTTTATAATATTAAATGAGAATACTCTCAGGGAACCCATGCATTTCAGTTATCTATTGCTGCATATCAGATTGCCCTAAAACTTAATGGCTGAAATAGCAGCCATTTTATATGCTGACAGTTCTGGGGAGTTTCGTGTTTAGACACAGTTAGCTGGGTGGATCCTTTCCACCAAGTGGCATCATCCGGGAATCTCCCATTAGGTTTAAATCAGGGCACACATTTCAGAATTGGCACACCTGGTAAAAATTCCAGCTTCCCTACTTCTGTACCTTTTGGCAAGGAACTTGACTTTGCACTTCACCCTATCCACCCATAAAATAATAATAATAACATCTACTCTGTAGAGAAAAGATCTTCTGGCTTATTTGCCAGATTTTCAAGCACTGATGAGCCAAAGATATCTCTGGTTGGAGACACTGTGTTAAGAGAAAAACTCTCATGCCCCCTTTTACATATTTCTACCTCAGATTCGTGGATTTGCGTCTTCTACCCCCAATGAGGTGGTGCAATCAACTAGTTAAGACAGGACCCCAAAGGAAACTTTGTCTCTGCTGGCTCCTTACAAATGGAGGTTTAAATGGACCCAGGGCTCTTTTGGGATCTCTCTGACTTTGCAAGAGTACCTTAGTGTGTGGATCCCAAGGTTGATTTTTAGAGAGATGTTTGAAGCTCCATTTGGGGCTTGAGCCTAGACCGCATGCATCAGTTTAACTCTTATTCAAGCTTTGTTTACATTCTCATCGCTCGTGTGACTCTTACTAAAGTCATTTCTTTTTTCTCAGTTACCTATTTAAAAAAAATAATTTTTATACTACTCTACTAGGAACTCTATTAGAAGGAGAGGTGATTCAGCCTTTCCTGAACATCTGGCTACTACCCCTTAATAATAACCCCCAAATAAGCCCATAATATCTACTCTGCAGTGTTTTGAGAATCAGAAAGTACTCAATCAATTTTAGTTGCCTTTCTCTTTTGTAAGTCAACTTTTTAGATGTTTATTACGTGAAAGATACATTTTATAAGCTTTTATATATGAGACATAACTTGGGAACTAAATATAAAAATTCTACTCTTATTCAATTTTGCAAGTTTAGTAGGTATCTAAACTACTAAGAAAGACGTGACTGATTTCAGGTTGTAGCAATAGCTAGAAACAACACAGGCATAATGCCACACAGTGAATTTTTAATTTTCAATACAATTCTTATTGATTTATTCAAACATGTATTGAGCCCTCCTGTGGACTACATTACAGTTTGCATGATATGGAAAGAAAGAACATAAGATTTACATTTAATGATTTCATTGTCTAGTTAGTGGGTTGGAGGCTGAAGAGGATGGTAAGTTATGGCCTAGACAGGCACACCATTTCTCTGAATGTGATGACTTCTATGACAGTGGTAAATAGATGCTACTATGGAAACACGGGAAAACTGTCTAAATTTAGACAGAGTGCCAAGAAAAGCTTCAAGGAGTAGCCTTGGTTTCTATTATTCTAGTTTGACACCCACAGGCATTGGACCTCACAGCCCAAGCAAAACATGATTATTAGAACAATTACCTGAGAAATTTAGTATTATACGGCAGTGAAAAGACTTCATATGATGCCGTAATAGATACGTGTCATTATACATTTACTCAGACCCATAGAATGTACGACACCAAGAGTGAACCCTAATTAAGCTAAGGACTTGATGATGTGCCAACATAAGTTCATCAGTTGTAACAAATATACCACTCTAGTTGAGGGATGTGAATAATGGAGGCTAGGCAGGTGTGGAGGCAGGGAGGTGTGTGGGATCTCCTTGTACCTTTCTGTCAATTTTGCTATGAACCTAAAACTGCTGTTAAAAAAAAAGTCTTAGGGCTCCTGGGTGGCTCAGTCTGATAAGCATCTGACTCTTGATTTCAGCTCAGGTCATGATGTCACAGTTAGTGAGATCAAGCCCCACATTTAGCTCTGTTCTGGGTGTGGAACCTGCTTGGGATTCTCTCTCCTTCTCTCTCTGCCCCTCCCCTTCTCTCTCTCTCTCTTTCTCTCTCTCAAAAATAAATAAACTAAAAAAAAAAGGCTGTTTATTCCATCATCTCAGTTAATAAAATCAGATCAGGGCTGGTTCTTAATTTTTCTTATAAACCTTCATAAAAGCAGTTGTGTCCATTTTGTTATTGTTGCATGGTTGCTCATCATTATTCATGTTGTGCACAGTGTTTATTAAAAGGAAAGGGACTCTGATATGTCTGGGTGGCTTACAAAATTCAGCATTATTTTTTTCTAATCTTTTTCACATGTATTATTGCTCAGTTGCTATTCCATTAACTTCAGGGAGGTGGAATCTCAAGCCCATAAACCATAGTAGGAAAGTCTAAATTTCAGTTGTGCTAATTTAGTAGGATGCTTAAACTATGTGTTGAAATTTTTTGCAAAACTTCATATAGTTCTTGCAATTTTTCAAACTGACATCTTAGACCTTCTGGTGAAAGGTAGAAATGAGGATTTGGAGAGTATTCACTGACATTTCAAACTCTTTAGGAATATGAAATTACAAATATGAAAGCTTAAGCAGGTAATTTGGATGTTCAACCCAAAATAGAATGATTGATTTTTATATGCAAATCCTATCTTGTGAACTCATTTGAAGTCCACATTTTTGTATTGCAGAGAAACTCTTCAGAAACTTAATTTACAGGAAAGGATGGTTTCCTTTGAGGGAAACATTTCTTATAGAGACCTCTTCACTGAAGTGCAACTGACTGAAACATGAAGCTTTGACCACTTGAGACTGTGATCCCAAAATATCTTTTTTTTTCTTTTTTGGGGGGGGGGCGGGATATTTATGTCAAAACTTTCTAAAAATAAAAATGAACAGAAAGCACACCCCAATATTTTGTGACAGCCAAAAAGCAAAAGTGCATGGAGTTGATACAGGGTTATTCCCTGTAATAGGAGATATGATAAAATGCCTGGCCAGTTCCATTTGTATAAATGGTCTGGAATGGTTTATGTTCTCACATCAGGTCGGTCATTTAAATGCTGGAGTCTAGTTCTCATAGTTGAGCCTATATGAATCTGGAATCAGGCAACTAATCATTTGTATTGCCCTGAGCTGCAATAGTAGGAACAGCAGCATATAAACCAGATGAAACAGCTTCATTTACAATTACGAAAGCAAGGGCTTTCACAGAACAAAAAGCAGTTTTACAGTAGCAATTCCATTTGCTAGATGCCATCTTCTTTATTTGAGAAATATGCAAAAGCATGGAAACTGATTCTTTTTTGTGTGTATACTAATGTTCAATTGTTTTATATGGAAACTTGAAAGGAGAGGAGAATGTTTAATTATTTTCGGTGTATTTTCATTCTTCATAATTGTGTAATTTGAAGGCATGCTGTTTACTTTGAGTTAGAAAAGAATGATCCAAAATATTTGTCCACAACACTGCTGGATGCTCTAACGCCATAACTGTTGTATTCTTTTCTATTGTGAGATGACGTTTCCCAGCAGGTGCTAGTATGTTACAAGATATGACCATAAAAAATGATTATGTTATGGGTAAAGTGATTTCTGATTATATTGTCTTTTGCATATTTGACATGATACAGGCTTTATATAAGATATGAATTTTTACACAGAATAAGTAGTATATGCTGTATCAGTAATGCTGATAGAGAAAAGTCATAGCAAATAATGTGTGTGTGTGTATGTGTGTGTGTGTTTCTGACCTCGACATAATTTCAGTGGCGCATGTTTTTTTAGGTCAATGACCATTGGATGATGGCATCCCTAATAAACTGGAAATAAAAGGCAAAAGAGCCTACCATACCACAGAGTACCTTTGGAGAGAGAAAATATTGCAATACTTTGTTTTGGGATTTTCCTTTTTCAAATTGGAAAAGGGGTCCTTACGTGTAGCTTTAAGGTAAGTATCTTAGAAAGTTGACTCTGTAGTCAGATTTTGACATCTGTTAACTGGTTTTATAGAACAGTTTTTAAAGCTGGCTTCAGAGATCATTATGTAACTATGTACAAGAACCAATAATGTCAGCATGCCATAACAACAAGTCACTGTGCTTCGATTTCAAATACTGCTGTGCATTTAATAGCTTCCTGAATGCATTGTGTTTTTGTCCCAACAATATGATTGCATTTTGGGGCACAAATTAACAGATTAGTATTGATAGTTCTTGTATTCGATTAAAAAAATTGTGTATCTTGCTCTACATTTTCAAGTAGAATTTTTCTTTCCCCCGGAAAGCCATCACAGTCTTACAGCAAATAATAAGAAAATGGTTTTATTGTACGGTCCAATTCTCAAGATATTTGGCTTATCATTCTTTTTGTCTCTGTTTCCGTGAGTCTTGAATGCCAGCCTGTATTCTCAAATGGAAGAATTTCCGATTGAGATTTTTCAGACTGAATACGAAAAACAACCATTTAAATGAAGTAAAGATAAATACTTTTGGTATTTCAAAATTTATTTTGACTTTATTTTTTTTCCTTATGAACAAATACGAAGGAATACTATTTTCCTTGTCAGTAAACATGCCTTCCATTGTGATATGAAATGATGTATTTCACCCCAAAATGTACTTCCAGACATAAAACTAATTATGCTCTTTTAATGGATCCAGTATTCTAGCTTTATAGAAGGTGTTCATCAAACTTTGGTTATGATTTGTGTTCACCAAACCCCAGGCTCACACATACAGAAAGTAGTTGATAAGTCACATTATGCAATGGGAATGTGAAATTCAATTTTATCCATGTAAAAAGCCCTCAAGAAATATTTGCTGGGTGAGAAAAATACAGACAGCAGTTTTGTTTTTTTTTTTTTATACTGCTCGGGTGGTGCATCTGAATATCATAATACACTCTAATCTGCTACATACATTACAAATCCAGCCATCAGAACACACTTAAGATCTCCAAAGTTAACCTCTGAAGGGAACACTAAGGCCAAATACTGCTTAGATTT
Organism: Acinonyx jubatus; assembly: GCF_027475565.1. Lineage (NCBI taxonomy): Eukaryota > Metazoa > Chordata > Mammalia > Carnivora > Felidae > Acinonyx > Acinonyx jubatus. The sequence continues at coordinate 57,269,952 of NC_069394.1, forward strand.
TCATTTCACTGCATTAGCAAAAGTGTCCTGGGGGAATGGAAAGGCCCCAGCTCATTTTGCATTTCCAATTGTCATACATAAACACATAAAATAGGATATGGACGATTTGATCCATGGTGCATATGGATTACAAATAAATATGAAAGCCTTAATTTTTCCAGGTCCTGTTCACTTTTAAAATGTCTTCTCTATTACCCTGGTAGGTGATTTTACCTTCCCTTAACCATGCAAAAGCTATACTGTTTCAAACCTGCAGATTAGTGATGGTGGAGGCTTATTTCTTTTGGTTATCTACAGCACCATCTTTGTGTCTTGGGGCATAAAAGAATATTATCTGTGTGACAGTTATGGCCGGAGCCATCTATACCGTTCATGGTATCAGCACTCAAAGTGCTCTGAATAGGAATCATTCAGTTGAAGACATTTCCCGTAGTTTCATTAAAACTTAAAATCACAAAGAGCTACAAGTTACGACGAAGGTTACCCAAAATTTTCAGCGAGTCTCTTATGTGGAAAAGCATATAAGTGGTTGGATTTTTGTGTTTTGTTTCTCCATGTTTTGTTTTGTTTTGGTTTTTGATGGGCTTGTTTGTGTGGATTTGCTAATCTTTTGCGGAGGCGTTGACCGTAGCAAAGCAATGTATAAACCTGCTCTGTTTCTTTACTTAATTTTCATAACAAATGGTGTGCCTGTCTGATTGCATGAAATCATCGGGAGTGTCTTCAATTACTACTGCATGCAGCCTCTGATCACATCCCCTTCCTCCATTCTGAATCTGGAGGATGATATGGAGAAAGGAGGCGGGGTGAGTGGCAAGGGAGCAAACGCACAGCCAGTTATGTATTGCAAATGTCAGGTTAGAGAGGAAGTGTATATATTCATATAAGATAATCTCGAAGCTACAGTTGTGATTGCAGTAATGGCTCATTCGTATCTGCATTTCATTTAAATGCACTGTTTTGACTCACTGAACATTTGTCAAAGACAGTACAGCTAAACTTTTTCACATGACCACTGAGGTAATGACAGCATTACATTACCAGGAAACTGCATGGCTTGCTGATACTTCCAATTTCCACAGCAGCTTATGAAATAATCAAAATGTGTGCATGAAATGGCGGCCTGTTCTGAATTTATTTTAATACAGATGGGCTTATGCCGAGAGAAGAAAAGTGTTGGACCCCCGACACAAGAGACAATGACTTTGCACAAAGCTGAATTTTACTAGCAGAGAAGATGGATATACGAGTATTAGACTTTTCATAGCTATAGGAAGGATAATCTTTCAATCAGATTAATGAGAAAATATATTGCATGGGCCCTACAGCACTTTTTGCTTTCCAGGCTAATGCGTGATTTAAATCCCCAAAGTACATTTGCAGCATTACAATATCCTTTGATAATAATGTCGCTTGCACAAAGACAGATAAAAATAAAACAGTCCCCCTTGATTTCCCATTTTAGATTTGAAGTATATTTTCTGTTCTTTGCTGGCAATGAAGTGAATTCTATTGAGAAGAGTCACATTTAATAAGACAAAGAGAATTTTCTAATTATGCTACCTGTCAAGATTGGAATCTATGGGATTGCAACCGCAATTGAAGAAACGGAGGAAGCAATTGCGTAGAGTCCCGTTTACTTTGGTGTATGATTACTATTTGCACTTAGATATTGCTAAATGTAAATCAAGCAAACACACACAAGCACGCTTTGAGGTAAACACCAAAAGGCAGGTTTCCGAATGGGTCCTACCATTCCCATTTCAATTTCAGTAACCAATTTTCTGAGGTTTCCTAATTCATTTCTTGAAAACAACATAAACCACGGGAAATTTTGAACAAAGGACAAATTGCATGCTGTGTTATGTAACTAGCTAATGTGAAAACTTGTAAAGCCAAATAGACTAGACTTATGCAACAAATATATATATATATATATATATATATATATATAAACATGCATAATATATATCTACTAGAGGAAAGGAATTTTCAAAAAAAAACATATTAGGAAAAAAGGTACAATGAGTCTAGAATACATTTATTCATTTTGTTATTTTTACCTAATTCGTATTACAACAGTGCGGACATTCAAGAAAATCTCACTACTATTCAAATGCTTCCCTGGAAGTTATCACATGCTATTCTGTTTGAGCCTCAGGGGAACAGTTACTTGCGCTCCATCAAACATTACTCTCTCTCCATCTCTCCCTCTCTCTCTCCCCCTCTCTCTCTCTCTTTTTAGCGTTGCAATTGTTGAAACACTGTGGCACATTAGACAAGGAAAATAAATATTGTGCTTTCAATGGCTTCCTCATATGCTATGTATACACAAACTGGCACATAATCAATTATTATAAATATTATCATCTGCTAAAAAATAATTCTACTAGTACTCAGATGATAATAATTATGATAAATAGGAATTTATCCAAATCATACTTTCAGAGATGCATTAAAAGGAGAAGAAACAGTTAAGCAAAAATATACAACAGCAGCAAGTTTATGATTAGAAATTTAGTTTAAAAAACGTTTAATCTTAAAGAGAATAAATAATTAGATACCATTAGTTTCTACAAATGCATACATAAGGCATCCAAATGTTCTTAGCTTTGCATAAATTTCAAATTAGGTGTTTCCAACCAGAGGAAATCTATCAATTATTACATCAATGCCGTCTTTTTTTTAAATAAGAAAAGCATTAGAATTAATATTTGATTTAACTCACTTAATGAATCAAAGTTCTGAACATATAAAGTTAGGAAATGTTCCATTCTGGATCCACTAAGTTACAGTCTAATACCTACATCCTCTGGGCTGAATTGTGTCCACCCAAAATTCTTAGGTGGAAATCCTAACAGTTAGATATCAGAAAGTGATTGTATTTGGATATAGGATCTTTAAAGAGTTAACAAAATGAAATTATTAAGGTGGGCCCTAAATCCAATATGACTGATGTGGTTATGGGAAGAGATTGGGATGCACAAATGTACAGAACAAGACCGTGTGAAGGCATAGAAGAGATAGTCATCTATAAGCAAAGGAGAGGCCTCAGAAGAAACCAATTCTGGCCACACCTTGATCTTGGATTTCTAAACTCAAAGACTGCATGAAAATAAATTTCTGTTGTTTAGGCCACCCAGTCTGCAGCACTTTGTTACGGCAGCCTTAGCATAACAACATGAAACTTTTAAGATGTGGAAGATTCGAGCCTCTTGCTAATATTGATGCACCTACCTCTAAGTTTTTAAATAAGGGGTGATAATGGGACACTGTATCAGATTACTCAAATGGTCTGTTTTTGAGTTCATGAGAAACAAATTCTTAATAACTTATGGAATCATGTATATACAAACTGAGCCTGATTAGTGGAAGTTATTTGTATGTATGGTCCAAATCCTATGAATATATTGGTGCCCACCGATTTACATATTATTTTAACCATGTCATTTACAATGTGATTAATTGGATATTAATAAATATTTACTTCATACTGTGTAAACAAATGCATCTTTGTGCACCTATATGTAAGGACAGGATTTTTGTGGTTTGACATAATTTTGTCCAACTCGACTTTGATGGCTAATAAAAATTAAGAAAGTAATTTGAATTAACAGTGTGCCACAATCTCAAGTGCTGAATGATAATTAACACTAAAGGTAACAATAGCTATCATATATTAAGAGCTAATTTGTAAAATAATAATAATAATAATCTGTTTCAGGAATTGAACTAAGCATAAACACACATTGGTCCATTTAATTCTCACAACTTTATGACCTAGATATACGTTATCCACATTGCAAAGAAAAATAAGTTGAGACTTTGTGATATGTAATCTCTTGTCTAAAATCACAGTTGTAAATATCAGAGCTTGGATTCAAATCTCAGATGGTATGATTGGAGAGTCAGGCTTCTAAACAGAATCTCTTAGTGAAGAAATAAAAATGATAGCTCATCACTTCTTTAGAATTCTTCATGTTGAACAAATTGAGGAAAAGTCTTCTTCCTCATAAATTTGTTAAATTAAAGAAAGTTAAAAAGTTAGGTAACTAAAGGAATAATATTGTACCAAATCCACCTCAGACGTTTAAAACTTGAAGGAGATAGGCAACAACAAACTGACCAGAAGATAAGAAAACACTTTCTGTAGATTTTATTGACAGTGGTTTAGAAAGATTCAGTCTAAGGGTGCCTGGGTATCTCAGTTGGTTAAGCATCCAGCTCTTGATTTTGACTCAGGTCATGATCTCCCACGTTTGTGAGATCGAGCCCCACATCTGACCTCATGATGATAGCATGAAGCCTGCTTGGGATTCTCTCTGCCCCTCCCCACCAAAATAAATAAATAAACTTAAAAAATAAAAAGAAAACTATTATTCCCTGAACTTGTTAGAAGCTCAGTGAAAAATGGGGTAACTGGTCTATTCTGCCCTGAGTGCCTTCTACTTAAGGGAATGAATTAAGGTACCCTTTCTCTAGAGTGGAGGTTTGAATAAATTTCTATTTGCAGAGCAAAAGTGCCAGTAGTGTCTTCTGTTATACTGTATAAGGCAATCAGAAATTGTGAAATAGAGAATATATTTGAACTAGATATGGAATCATTTTACCAAAAGCAAAAAATATATATAGTGATATATATCATATATATTATAATTATATGTATTATATTATATATAACTGATGATGGCTGAAATCATTATATATCTATCTCACTTTAAGAAGAAATTTTTTTAAACATTTATTCATTTTTCAGAGCGAGAGAGAGACAGAGCATGAGCAGGAGAGGGACCGAGAGAGAGGGAGACCCAGAATCTGAAACAGGCTCCAGGCTCTGAGCTGTCAGCACAGGGCCGACGTGGGGCTTGAACTCACAGAGTGTGAGATCATGATCTGAGCTGAAGTCAGACACTCAACCGACTGAGCCACCCAGGCGCCCCTTCATTTATCTATCTTACTTTAAAAGAAGATCAAATGTAGGCTGCGGGCAAGGTGCAGCTGCCCAAATACCCAGGGTCAGTGATCCAGGCTCTGTAATATTTCTGCACCATCACTGGTGGGATTTAGACATTGTCTTCATGCTTCTCAGTTCATGGTTGTAAGATAGTAGTCACACTCCAGACATGCAGTCCATATCTAAAAAACAAACAAGCAGGATGCCTGGGCGGCTCGGTAGGTTAAGCTTCCAACTTTGGCTCAGGTCGTGATCTCATGGTACATGGCTTTGAGCCTTGCGTCAGGCTCTGTGCTGACAGCTCAGAGCCTGAAACCTGCTTCAGATTCTATTCTGTGCCTCCATCTCTCTCTGCCCCTAACCCACTCGTGCTCTCTCTCTCTCTCTCTCAAGAATAAATAAACATTAAAAAATAAAGAAATGAATAAAATAAAAAAACAAACTAGCAAAAACAAGGCAATCATCAGTGAAGCAAAGTTTGAAAGACCCAATGCTATCTCTTTACTTTTAAAAAGTTTTCCCACTAGAGCCACTTTATGGCTTTTGTTTGCAATTCATTGTATATGTCTAACAGTAAGAAGATGTATAGCAGTAAGGGAATCTGGAAAGTGATATTTTCACTTTGCAGTTTGCATCATAGAGGGAATCAAAAATAAAAGAATAGGGCTTTCTTATGGGTAACTAATTCAGGTCTTTACCAATGAGTTTATAAAATTAGCAAGTGTTATAACTACTCCATTGAAAATAAACTCCCCACATAGCTTCTTTTTTTTTTTTTTTAATTTGTTTTTGAGAGAGAGAGAGAGAGAGGGAGGGGCAGAGAAAGAGGGATCCTAAGCAGGTTCTGCACTGACAGCAGAGGCCCTATAAGGGAAGGGGCTCAAACTCACCAACTGTGAGCTCATGACCTGAACTGAGGTGGAATGTTTAAATGTTTAAAGGACTGAGCCACCCACGCACCCCTCCCTATATGGCTTCTTAACAGCAAAGAAAAAAGTATTTGTGTTTGCCTTCAGAAAAATAATGAGAAAAGCAGGAAGTTAAAAGTTTTTCATGGTATAAATAGTCACACAGCACTCAGAGATTTGCCAAGTAGGCAAAAGCAACAAATCCAGTCAATTGCTCGAACCTGATGAAAACAAACAAACAAACAAACAAACAAAAATACCAGTGCTAGGAAGCAAACCCGGATCTAAGAAATAAACATAGAGAATATGGAAAAGTTTGACCCCTAGAACATGTGTAATAAAATTTGCTGGATGGATAGGTGAATGAATTATGAGGCTTGCTTGAGAGATTTAAAATCTATTAATTGGCCAATTGCATTTATACTTAAAACAACAACTTGATTTAACCTTATATATTACAAGTTTTTCACCTGCAAAATGTAGTAGATGATATAACCCATGAAAGGCTTTTAAGGTCTTTAAAAGAAACACATTATTGATGGTATTGATAACAAGATTACAATAATTTTAAGTTACAAAATTGGGATCTTTCAAACAATTAAAAATATGATTCAAAATTGATTTCAAAATTGGCCTATAATGAAAATTCCTTGTTATTTCTAAACTTTTAAACTCTTGAAAAATTCAGGAAAACTTTCTTTTTAAAGTCTATTTGTTCAGCAACTTAAAAAATATTTTGTAAACCTTGCTTCCACTCATAAAGAAATAGTCTTGTGCAATGTGTTCTCCTTGACTAACTAGGAAAGGGGGGTGGGGGGATAAGGTGGACCTTACTGTAATGCTCATTTTCTAGCTTTAGGCAATTTCCCAAGTGGGGGCAAGAAGCGTTTAGAAAAGCAGAGTTTGAAGTCTCACCAAGTAAAGAAAGCAAAGCTTAGTATTTGGGGAGGCAGATTTCTAAAATTTATAGGTAAGGAGGAGGAAGCAGAACAGAGAAAAATTTTAATTGTATCTTTGTCTGAATACCAATCTGTCATGTGTAGGATGACATTCCATGAAGCAAAGAATAACTATAGAAATAAATTATGGAAAAAAAATTAGTAAAAATCTCTAAGTCTAATACTTCTAGAGCTCAGAGAAGTCTGGGAAAAATTCAAGGACCCACCAGCTAGAGCGTAGATCATATATGCATGAGGCTTTTGGTAGAGATTCAGAAAAGTCTGGTTTGTGGAGTGGAGAGAAACTAGCTGTAGACTAAAGGTTACTATACTCACCTTATAAAAACTTAAAATGAGCCTGAAGCAACTCTCAGAATATCTACTTCCCAGAATAAAGTGCATTCTTTAAAGAAATATAACATAATCCATCACTCAATATTATAAAATTCCCAACATCTGGCATGCATTCAAAACATTATTGAACATCTGATGAAGTTTAAAAAAAGTTAAAACATATTCAGAATAAACAGGCATTAGAAACAGAAAAATAACAGATGATAGAATTTGCAGGTAGGAACTTTAAAACAGCTATTACACATGTTATAAATGTGCTTCAGAATTTAATGAAAAAAACGCATGCATAATGAGGAGAGAGATAAAAGATATAAAAAAGAACCAAGTGAAATTCTGGAGATAAAAATACCTAGAATTAAAAGTTCTGGAAATAAAAATTTCACATTTTGTTGTCAACAGCAGATAAAACATTGCAAAAGAGAAGGTCAATGAACTAGAAGGCATGGTGATAGAAATTATTTTAAAATGAGAAAAAAGACCCCAAACTAACAATAGTGGTCTAACATATGTGTAATTAGAAATCCAGAAAAAGATTAAGGACAGACATAAAAAAAATTTGAAAAATTAACAATGGAAAATTTTCTAAATTCGATAACTATAAATATCCAAAATATCCACATAACTTCAAATAGAATAAACAAAAGGAAAACTACTCGTTGAAAACAAGTTAATTGTTTTTAAAACATCCACGAAAAGAAGACACACACACAAGAACTAAGATCAGAAGTTCAAAGTTCTTTTCAGAAACTATGCAAACAAAACACAATGAAGCATCATTTGTTAAAAAGAGAGAGATAATCTGGTAATTTAGAATTTCTACATCTAGCAAAAATATATACATATCAAAAAAGATGCTGAACTGAAGGATTGTTCTATGAATAAAGATGACAAAATCCATCCCCAGCAGATGTACACTACAAGAAATATTAAAGGAAATTCTTCAGCTTGAGGAAAAAGATGACACTAGATAGAAACTAGGACCTACCTAAAGACTGATGAATGCCAGAAATTGTTAATGTGATGGAAGGGGATAAGAGAAAAGAATGGAAGGGAGATGGAAAGATATTGTAGTAATATTCCTAGAGTATGCATAAATGAATGTAATATTATTTGAACCTCAATTGTGATCAGTAAAAGATGTCTATTTTAATCCCTTGAGAAACTACAAAAATAATAGGGATATAGGTGATAAACCAAAAGCAATGATTAAACAGAAACACTAACAAAAATTTAATTAACTCAAAAGAAGTTAGAGGAAAAGAAGAACAAAGAACATATGGGACAAATCTAAAACAAGTTCATTTAAGGGTGCCTGGGGGGCTCAGTCAGTTAAGCATCTGAATTCAGCTCAGGTAATAATCTCACAGTTCAGGAGTTTGAGCCCTGCATCAGACTCTCAGCACAGAGCCTGCTTTGGATCCTCTGTCTCCCTCTGTCTCTGCCCCTCCCCTGCTTGCTCTCTCACTCTCCCTCTCCTCTCAAAAATAAATAAACATTAAAAAAAATATTTAGCAAACCTAAATAAGTGGAAAGACATTTGTGTTCATGAATTAGAAAACAATATTGTTAAGCTAGCATATTAACAATAGTGTTAAGATACTCCAAGTGATCCATAGATTCAATTCAATCTCTATCAAAATCCTAATGGTCTTTTTGGTAAAAATGGAAAAGCTGATCCTCAAATTCATATGGAATTTTGAGGATTCCCAAACAACCAAAACATTATATAGAAAGAAAAAAAGTTGGAGGACTCACATTTCTCACTTTCAAAACTTACCTCAAAACTGCAGTAATCAAAACAGTGTAGGTAGATGTAGAAACCAATGGAATAGATAAAAAAATCCAGAAATGAACTTATACATATATGGGCAACTGATTTTCAACAAGGGTAACAAAATTACTCAATGGGGAAAAGAATAGTCTCTTCAACCAAAGAATTCTTAGATATAAATTCAAAAACATGAACAAGAGGAAAAATAGATAAATGAGACTTCATCAAAATTCAAAACTTTTGTGCATGAAAGAACGTTATCAAGAAAGTGAAAAAACAACCTACAGAGTGGCAGAAAATGTTTGCAAATCACATATGTGATAAGAATCTAGCATCCAGAATATATAAAGAATCCTCACAACTCAATAAAAAGACCAAGACCAATTAAAATATGGGAAGACTTTTCTGCAAAGAGGATACATAAATGAAAAAAAAAAAAAACACATATAAAGATGCTCAACATCCTCAGTCATTAGGGAAATGTGAATAAAATCCCAATGAGATACCACTCTGTACCAACAAGATGGCTATAAACAGGGGGTTGGGGAGAGGAGGAGAGACAAGTGTTGAAGAGGATTTGGAAAAATTGCACCATTTGTTAGAAAGGCTATCATTTCTCCATTGAACTGCTTTTGCTCCTTTGTCAGAGATCGGTTGGCTCAAAAAAAAGAAATCAGTTGGCTCTATTTCTAAGACTCTATTTCTGTGCTCTCTATTTTGTTCTGTTGATCTCTGTGTTTATTCTTTTGCCAATGCCACATTGTCTTGATTACTGCTGCTTATTTCAAGTCTTTAAATCAGGTCACGTGAGTCTTTCTTCATCATTATTCTGTGTCTTTTGTTTTTCCATGTATTATTGTACAATAACGTAGTACCCTTCAACCTTGATATATTTGCTTAATACTTTCAGCATTTTTTGTCAGTGTCTTAAGATTACAATACATAGTCATTTCATATGTGAATAAAGATTTTTATTTCTTCCTTTCCAGCCAACACACTTTAATTCTTTTCCTTATCTTATTATTTTGCTAACTAGGACTTCCAGTGCAATGTTAAGTAAGAGTGATAAGAGAGAATAGAATATCCATGTCTTATTCCCAATTTAGGGGAAGGTATCCAACTAACTTTAAGGAAATGGTCCATTATGATGTTAGCTGTAGGTTTTTTGTAGATGTTCTTTATCAAGAAGACTTTTACTCTCTCTTAAAATTATATAACATTTAAAAAAATGTTAAAAAAAAAAAGGGGGGCGCCTGCGTGGCTCAGTCTATTAAGCATCCAACTTCACTCAGATCATGATCTCACAGTTTGTGAGTTCAAGCTTTGCGTCACGCTCTGTGCTAACGGCTCAGAGCCTGGAGCCTGCTTTGGATTCTGTGTCTCCCTGTCTCTCTTCTCTTCCCAAAATATGTTCTGTCTCTGCTTCTCTCTCTTAAGAATATATAAACATTTAAAAAAAAGGAAGAAGAAGGTTAAGAAGGTTTTTATTATGAAGGTGTGTTAGATTGTGTAAATCTTTGTATTGACCGATATGATTATATGATTTTTCTTCTCTAGCCTTTCGATATGTCGGATTATATTGATTGATTGTCAAATGTTGAACCAGTCTTATATATTTGGAACAAATCCCCCTTAGTCATGGTGTATAATTCTTTTTACACATTGTTGGATTGTGACCCTTTTGGTTGAATATTCCATAATGGCTGCTGTGTTCTTAGGTAATGGTGTCTTGCACCTTTACTTCATAAAGTATTCCAGGCAACACACTGAGTTGAAAGTTCAAAAAGAAAGTTGTATTTATTTGAAGGATGTCCATGAACATTAGGAACAGCTGGAGAAAATTTACATACATGAGAAAGGTTGACAAAAAGTAATCAAAGATGGTAACAATGACAAATTGTTAGGCACAAGGATTCAGACGGTAAGAAGAAAAAAATAAAACCTCATAGTGAGAATATAAAGAATGCGAGTCAACTTTTGGGTAAACATAAATGTGACTGGACTGGAAAAGTTTATCTCAACTCAGTGATTAACACCAGTATGCCAAGTTCACAATTTCTCTCCTAAGACTCACTTAGTCCTTTTCACTTTTATTCTTTACAAAAGCGTACATTTAAGGAAGAGAATGCAAATGTTTTTATAAAATCCATTTGACTTGAGTAACTGCTTTTCTGCAGGTCTTGCTTGACATTTCTTTTCAGCAGTCTTCCTTTAGAGGAGGTGAGGGCTTCTTCTTTAAGAAAAGATAAGATGACACAAATAGAGCTATTCGAACTTATTTTTCCCATCTCATCATTTCATGACGATTTAAAAAAGAGTCATATTACATTTCCTTCTTTTGCAGTTTTGATTAGGATGATGATGGTGATGATGATGGTGATCCTTATTTTCTCACTTCCCCAACCATCGGTATATTACATACTATCACAATTTGTTAACTGTGGCCTAATGTTTCACTTGTACTTATCCCTAAGAAATAAAATGCTTTACTTCTGGTTTTAACTCTGACATATAAAAAGCTTAGAAATCGTCACTCTGTCTTCACAACAAGAAAAAACTGAACAAACTGAAAATCAACAACTTTTCTGACACCCACCAGAGAACTGAGGTTGGAAGGCAAACTATCACCCAATCTAGAGAGATAGACAAGTTCAGAGTCATAGCCAAGATATACTTATCTAGATCAGAAGCCACCCACCAGAAACATAAAGTACTAGGAGTACTTAACTGGTAATTTTAATGAATTTCTGGAAACCATAGAGTAGCATCAAAGTTAGAAACTCCTTGAAGCCATGGTCTTGGGGGCTCCCCACACTTTGCGGGGTTTCTTCATTCAGACAACATACCATCTAGGAAAAAGGGATTCCTTGTGAAGGTCCAAAATCAGTGTTCTTGTTGCTCTGGAAGAAGAAGGTGAGAAGTAATCACTGCAAAATATGACCAGCACATTCTTTATAATAAATGCGTACACCTAGAATAAAAGCCTTTGCCCGCCTGGAGGAATATCATTTTTTTCAGCTCTATCCCCCCTCTCACTTCCTTCTTGATCTGAGGGAGATAAAAAAGCTACCACAATGGAAAAACACTTCTGTAGGTCACAGTGCAGAGAAAAAAGAGCACAAAAAGAGTGTGATTTCATCAGAAGAGCATACAAAACTTCCCCTTTCACACATAACCACTACATAAACAGGACTCCAGTATGAAAATAATGGATTTACATCTGAAAGAAACCTAAATGCAAATTCTCTCTGAAGCGGAGTACTCAGAGAAGACAAGAGGGGAGTCAGAAAAGACACTAGAGACTTTGGCACCTATAGCTACAGTAAAAGACTTTGGCACCTATAGCTACAGCACAGCCCAACTCCTAACCAGATGGAAAGAATCCTCACGTTAACAGCCTATTAAACTCAGTTCCTAATACCTGATACAAAATGTTCATCTTTTGGGGTGCCTGGGAGGCTCAGGTGGTTAAGCATCTGACTTCAGCTTAGGTCATGATACCGCAGTTTGTGGGTTCAAGCCCCATGTCAGGCTATGTGCTGACAGCTCAGAGCCTGGAGCCTGCTTTGGATTCTATGTCTCCCTCTCTCTCTCTCTCTGTCCATACTGCCACTCAAAAATAGACATTACAAATTTTTTTTAAAAATGTTCATCTTTCAATAAAAAAGTCCAAGTAATGGGGCACTGGGGTGGCTCAGTCGGTTAAGCCTCTGACTTCTGCTCAGGTCATGATCTTGTGGCTTGTGAGTTTGAGCCCTGGATCAAGCTCTGGGCTGACAGTTCAGAGTCTGGACCCTGCTTCAGATTCTGTGTCTCACTCTCTCTGACCCTCCCCTGCTCATGCTCATGCTCTGTCTCTCTCAAAACTAAATAAATATTACAAATATTTTTTTAATAAATTAAAAAAAATCCAAGTCATACCAAATATAAATAAGAAAGGAAGGAAGGAAGGAACAAAGAAAGGAAGGAACAAAGGAAGAAAATAGTCCAACAAGACAAAAAAAGTAGTATAACCAGACTCAGATGATACTCAGACTCATTATGACCCAGATGATAAAATTGTTAGACAGAGTTTAAAATAACTGATTAGGTATGACTGGGTAGCTCAGTTGTTTAAGCATCTGACTCTTGATTTTGGCTCAAGTCAAGATCTCACAGTCATGAGATTGAGCCCCATATCAGTCTTGCTCTGGTCATAGTCTGCTTAAGATTCTCTGTTTCTCTCTGCCCCTCACCTCAAAAATAAAATAAAATAAAATAAAATAAAATAAAATAAAATAAAATAAAATAAAATAACTGATTAATGTACTAAAGTGTCTAAGGAAAAAAGTAGAAAACATATTAGAACAGATTGGTAATGAAAGCAGAAAGGTGGAAATTCTAAGAAAAGGAAATGTTTAAAATAAAAAACACTGCAACAAGAATGAAGTATGCCTACAGACTAGACACAAATAAAAGAAAAATCAATGAGCTTGAATACAGATCATAGAAACTTCAGAAATAAAAATGAATTGAAGAAAAATAAAAAGAATGAGCATAACAGAATATTCAAGAACTGAAGAACAATTTCAAATGGTGTAACATACATGTAATCAGAAGAAATAAGAATGGAGCAGAAGAAATATTTGAAATAATAATGGCATAGAACTTTCCAAAATTAATGGCAGACACACAAGCAGAAATCCAGGAAGTTTAGAGATAATCTAGTAGGATAAATACCACAAATATTGCACAAGACATATCATATTCAAACTACAGAAAATCAAAGACAAAAGAAAACCTTGAAAGAATCCGGAGGGAATGAAAAAAACTTTAGCTATAAAATAACAAAACTGAGAATTCCAGGGGCATCTGGGTGGTTCAGTCAGTTAAGCATCCAACTTCAGTTCAGGTCATGATCTCAGGGTTTGAGGGTTCGAGCCCTGTGTCAGGCTCTGTGCTGACTCCAGGCTCAGAGTCTGGAGCCTGCTTTAGAATCTGTGTCTCCCTCTCTTTCTGCCTCTCCCTCACTCATGCTCTGTCTCTCTCTCTCTCTCAAAAATAAATAAACATTAAAATAAATTTTTATTTTTAAAAATGAGAATTACAGTGAACTTCTTGCCAGAAACCATGCAAGCGACAAGAGAATGGACTAAAATATTTAAAATATTCAAAGAAAAAAAAAGTCCAACAACCTATAATTATATACCCAGAAAACTCATTCTAAAAAGTGAAGGAAAAATAAAACTTTTCTCTGACAACCAAAATTGAAGAAATTCATTACCTCCAGACGTCCTTGCAAAATGTTAAAAGAAATTCTTCGGGGAAAAGAAAAATGATATAAGTCAAATCTCACATCTACATAAAGAAAGAGACACTTATATAAATCTCCACATAACAACAAAAATGCACCATCTTCTCAAGCTCCCATGAGGCATTTTCACCAACATAGACCACATTCTGAATGACAAAACTCACTTAAAGAAATGTATAAGAATAAAAATCATACAAAAATGTTTTCATATCATAATGAAATTAAATTAGACATCAACAATAGAATGATAACTTGGAAATCCCCAAATATTTGGAAATTAGTCCACATACTTCTAGATAACACAAGTCAAGCAAGAAGTTTCAAGAGGAACCAAAATATTTCAATGGAAATGAAAATATATCAAACTATGTATAACGAGGGAAAAACAGGGTTTTGACAGAACTTTATGGTATTAAGTGCATATATTAGAAGAGAAGAGGGATCTAAAAACATATAACCTAAACCTCCTCATTAAGAAACTAGTGAAAAAAAGAAATTTAAGACTAAAACAAGCAGAAGACAATAAATAATAAAAATTAAAGCAGAAATCAACACAATTGAAAACACACAGTACTAACAACAAAAAGAGAAAATCAACAAAACCAAGATCTGCTTGTATGAAATAATGAATGAAATCAATAAATGCATAGATAGGCTAAGAAAAAAAGAGAAGACACAAAGTAGCAAAATCAGAAAGGAAATAATTCATTGGTACTGATCTACTGATCCCATGAATATTAAAGGGACAATAAATGACTCTCTTAAAATCTCATATTAGAGTTGCTAAAATTAGATGAAAAAATGCTGGTGAGAATGTAGAACAACAGGAAATCTCATTCATTGCTGTTGAAAATTAAAAATGGTGCATATTTTTTAAAAAGGGGGAGGTGCCCGGGTGGCTCAGTCAGTTAAGTATCCGGTTCCTGATTTCCCCTCAGGTCATGATCTCATGGTTCATGGGATCCAGCCCCACAATGGGCTGCCTCTGACAGGGCGGAGTTTGCTTGGGATTCTCTCTCCCTCTGCCCCTTTCCTCCTCAGAATAAATAATTAAACATTAAAAAAAAAAATACAGCTGGCACATCTCCTTTGAAAGTTTGGCAATTTATCAGTGATAAAAAGAAATGATCTGGCATGACACAAAAACACATGGGTGAATCTTAAGTATACTTTGCTAAGTGAAAGAAGCCAGTGTAAAAGTCTATATATCATATGATATTCTGTAAAAGACAAAATTACAGAGATGGTAAAAAATCAGTGGTTATTAGGACTTTAGGGGAGAAAGAAAAGGTTAAATAGGTAAAACACAAATGTTTTTTAGGGTGGTGAAACGATTTTTTATGATACTGTAATGGTAAATACATGACTATGAATTTGCCAAAAAACATAGAACTTTTCCACACAGAGTGAGCTTTAATGTATGCAAGTTTAAATAAATATCATTTCGGATATCAGGAGTTCGCAGGATGGAACAAGAATTGACAAACAATATAACTGTATCACAAATACGTGAAAAAAACCTCACTGAAATTCAGGATGGAATAAGGGGTGAGCGGGGGAAAGTGCTAGACAAAGTCAGTTTGGAATTCATTGGAGACTGTAAGATTAAAGGTAAAGGCAACTTTACTAATCACTGTACTCTTAGTTAATAAAGTTGTTACCCACAGGACTATGTGGCCACCATCCTATTGCTGTCACATGTCAGTATCAAACTGAACAATCAATAAATGTAGGTTAATTATGGGAGGCAAATGAGTCACTGTTGGATTGATAGATTACATATAAGCAAATGCTATATGAGGCTAGAACGATCCATGTTTAAGGGACTAGAGTTGTAGTCATCAGTATTAACTCATGTTTTGTTTAATATGCATATAGATGGCTACATATAGAAATACTTATGGATATGTGAATTTGCAGGAGTTGGTAGACACATATATATTTCCCTTTGCATTGCCAGCTGAGTCTGATTAGAAACAAATCTAGACGATAATAACACACCTAGTAATGAACACACCTAGTACCCAGATACTGTTTTTTACTACTATTCTTCAGTGGAAAACAAACAAAACGAAACAAGATTCCTTGGAGAAACTCTAGAATGGGACGAGAAATAATACAAGATGAGCCTGGAGCACTTGTAGTGTCAGAAACTAAGGAAGTATAAACACATACATGTACACGAAATGATCGAAATTTGTCAAAGGGATGCTGGAGTCAACTGAAAGAGCTATCAGTGGCCAAAACCAGAGAAATTTGAACAAGAAAATAAATGAAATCATATTGGATTATAATCCTAGCTATAATATAAATCTCTAACTTCTATAAACAATTGAGCAAATAAATAAATGAAGGAGAATAGGCAAATCTCACATACAGAATTCTAATTTATGTACACACTCTGCTCTAAAGGAGATTGAAGCATAACCCCCCACTCCAGAAGTGTGGGCTAGCCATAGTGATTTCCTCCCAAAAGGACTGATTTGAGAAAGAAAAAACCATGACTTTACAATGGAGAAACCTGAGAAACATTATCTCAGTCAGGTGATCAAGATTAATATCCTCAGTGCTAAGTCAGATTGACAGTATGTTCCTTGGTATGATGATAGTAGGCACACTGAAGTGATAAAAATGACACTTTACTTCTGTGGACTTCCTTACAGGAACACGTAACGTTCGTCTAATTATGAGGAAAATATCAGACAGATCTCGATGGAAGGACATTCAACAAAATACCTGGCCAGTACTCCTCAGAACTGTCAAGGTCATCAAAAACAAGGTAAGTCTGAGAAACTATCAGAGGCAAGAGCTGCCTAAGGAGACATGAGGACTAAATGCAGTGTGGTATCCTGAATGGGATCGTGTTGTTGTTGTTGTTGCTTTAGCTTTAGTGTTTTTGTGTGCATGTGTGTGTTTTTTTCTTTTCAAATGTCAATGTGATCTTAGGACAAAAAGAGACTCAGGTAAAAATCAAGGAAATCTGAATTAAGCATGGGCTTTTGTTAATAATAACGTATCTATATTGGTTCATTAGTTGAACAAATGAACCCTCATGTTAGATGATGATAATAGGGGAAACTGGGTATGGGGAATATGGGAAATCTCTTTTACCTTCATACTCTTTCTGTAACTCTAAAGCGTTTGTAAAATAAAGACTTTATTTCAAAAATATATTTGATTTTATACCTTCCTTAAATCACTTTTTAACATATCCAAAAGAGTTCAGACAAATGTAAGTGAAGGAAAATTTCCACTTTTCACTGGGAGTCAATTCTTCTGGAACCTCTGTTTCTGCACCTCTTGTCAACAGGGAACTGGTTTTCCTTTATTCCACACTATCTTTTCAAGGATGTTTGTATAAGGAACAGTTTTTGAAGATTGGAGATAGTGTCTGCCTCCTGAGAAAAGTGCAGGCAAGTGTATTACTCACTTTTAAAGCTTTGGCCTAAACTCAGAATTATTTTGTAACCTAACCTACTGTGCATGCAGGTCTTAATCTGATCCCATTGACATTGCCTAGTGTGATTTCAAGGCAAGGGGTTCGGAAGCAATGGTTCTGATGCTCATACTGCTCGCTGGACCGTGAGTGAGAATGTCATTTGGCTCTGACCCAATGATCGCATGTCTACCATCAGCCTTTCTAAAACGGTAGCAGTTTAATTTGTTAGCTTTCAAGTGGGACAAAATCTCAAACTCTTCACAGTTCTTAATGATCTTTATATCTGAATATGACCGTGCAATTGTTTTCACTTGTGAGTAAACTCCAAAATGTGTAGGAATTTTATCTTTAATGTTTATTCTGGCTGGAACTTTCTGCTAAATATAAACGTTTTCCCTTTTCCTTACTGTTTTCCATCTCATTTTACTTTTTATTTTTATCACAAATTCATCAATCCACTCCTGTGAACTATTTTATATATGCATTATTCCCCCCTGTGATCATCAAAATAAACAGAAGAGGCATTAGCCTCTTACACACCAATTTAAACAGATTTCTTAAATTCTTTGCTAGTTGGTAAATAGCTTTTCTCCCAAAACTTTTCTCCCCAATCTATTCCCACTGCTCCTGATACTCTGGTACCTTGCCGAGATTCACATACCCTATTGCAGGAACTAAAGGGTTAACGTTTCTTCCAGCCCAAGATCAGGGAATGGTTTGAGGAACTACTGGCCTCCTGTGTCCATAAGTTCAAATTCTTGAAAAATAATAGTTAAATTTTTAAGATAACAACCGATAATATCCACATTGTATTGGCAATGAGTCTGAGGATCAGAAAGGTAGGTAACTTACACAAAGTTGCTTGGCATATATATTCTGAGGCCAGGAGTTAAATGGATAACTGGTTGACTCAAAAGACTTCAAAAGACTTCACTTAGTCTTCCATGCCCTTTGCCTCTATTATTCTAAGCAAATATGTTCCCTTTTTAGTCTTTTAAATGAGACATACTTATTTGCTTTACTTGATTCATATCTGCAACTGTATCTATCCATATTAAATGACTCAAAATCCTCATTACGAAGAAGTCCTAAGTGTTAACACAATAGGATATAGGCTTAATGTATGATGAGCAGTACAATATGCTAGGAAGTGAAGCAAAAAGTACAGATCTCAAAGTCCTTCATATACCAGAAAAACTGAATTTCATCTACCATGGGTCACAGTCCTTTTTCCTAACTTCATTTGGTCTAGGAAACAAATATCTGGGCAAAATGACAACACTACTGAGACTCAATGCATAATCAAGACTTAGTAAAAATTTAAGTACATTTGAGCCACAAAGTATTCGCTACTAGCATGAAAAATTTAGCATTTAAGTTTCTTTTTATTAAAAAAAAAAACCATACTTATAACAAAGTTCCTTTTCCTTACACACTAGAATATCTTGGAAAGATTTCATTTGAAATTATTATAGTTTTTCTTCTACTTTCCACTTCCTAATGGAATTTTGCATAGATTAGCTGCAAACAGCGTTTGGTAGAAAAGGCCTTTGATAACCTCTTCCGCAGCCAGATATGTTCATGTAAATCTATGAAAATCGAATGACAGAGTGAATGTTTGTGTTCTCTTTCTACTCGTAGAGGGTTGGAGGGTAGATGTCTGGAGATTCGAAAAAGCAAAATTGAGTTCCAGATATAAAAGTCCAGGACACCAATTTTAAACTAGAAATTAAGGTATTAAAAGAGGTTATTTAATCTTGAATTTGCAAAACTACCCAATGAAAATTAATGATTTTAATAGGATTGGAAAAAGAGGAGAGTAGGAAGCAAATATCTTTGGCAAATTCTCTTAGAAATTACATCCTGATCACAAGCCTTACCAAATATTCAGAAATAAATGTATGAATTAAAAAACAGTAGCACTTAAAAAAAAACATTTTTCATGTGGTGAAATGTATTTGTTTCTGTACTAAGGAACTGAATTGCTGACTTTTCAAATATGTGAATAAGCATTGTGCCACCAATTCATATTTAAAAGACTGAGCCACGGGGCGCCTGGGTGGCTCAGTTGGTTAAGCATGGGACTTCAGCTCAGGTCATGATCTTGCAGTTCATGAGTTCAAGCCCCGCATGAGGCTCTGTGCTGTCAGCTCAGCGCCTGGAGCCTGCTTCAGATTCTGTGTCTCCCTCTCTCTGCCCGTCCCATGTTCATGCTCTGTCTCTCTCTCTGTTTCTCAAAAATACATAAACATTAAAAAAAATTTTTAAAGACTGAGCCATAACCCTCACCTAAAGACTCAACTCATTCGTTTATTGCTTTGAAGGGCTGGTCACAGGGAAAACAGCAGCAAGAGTTTTCAACATAGGTTATTATATGAAATAACGAATTTAAGCCTTCTCAAACTCAGTTACCAGCTGGTCAATGAGACCACATGTTCAGTTGGATAATGAGAAGAATGGCACTCTAGTTTAGAATCAACAGCTACACTGAAATCTAACCTTTACCACCAATGTCGATAAAGCTCAGAAGCTCTCTATTTCCTGTCAAAATCCTTAAATTGGTTTGTATGATTTGTCCAAATACATGTATTTCTTCTTAGCAAAAACAAAAACAAAGATGATGGTATTAATCTCAAATGAAGAATCTTTTCAAAGAAGATGTGTCGCATCATTTTTTAACAGGGTGTATTTTTCAAAACATTTTATCATAGTTCAAACTTGATACTCTTGGATTCATACTCTAGCTAGGCTATGTAGACAGGGGAACAAAGGATAGTATATTTTCTTATATTTAAGAAGCAAAGACCTTTTTTTTGTTACTAGTATTAAGGTTTTCGAAAATTGCTATGGTTGCTAAAAAGAATGCTGTTGATTTACTAAAATGTGATTAATTCAGGTGGCTTTCAGCTTGTCCACCTATGGTTAACATATAAGATACATGCCTAATAGGTAAAAGATGATCAATAAATGCTTAAATTTCTAGGACCATTTCTGTGGATTTTTGACCTTCAGTGTTACTGGAGCAATGCCTCATAATCTTTAAAGCGCATGTGAACTGCCTGGGGATCTTGTAAGCGCAGAGGTTCTGATATAGGAGATCTGGGATGGGACCCATGATTCTGCTTTAGTACTGATGGTGCAAATCCATATATCACAGTGTAGGCAGCAAAGTACTAGCGAATTTATCTGGAAACTCTGGTTTTCATGTGATACTCTGAACCCAGTAGATCTCTTTTTGAACAAGAGTGATTATTCATCCCCTGTGATATGAGTTCATTTTCCTGCTTGATGAGATACCAGGAAAGCTTTATCACAAATATTGCAAATGTGGGGGCGCCTGGGTGGCTCAGTCGGTTAACCGTCCGATTTCAGCTCAGGTCATGATCTCACAGTTCGTGAGTTTGAGCCCCACATCGGGCTCTATGCGGACATCTCGGAGCCTGAAGCCTGCCTTGGATTCTGTGTGTGTGTCTCTCTCTGTTCCTCCCCGACTTGGCACTCTTGTCTCTCTCTCAAAAATAAAGATTAAAAAAAAATTTAAAAAAACAAAAAACAAATATTGCAAATGCACATGTGGATTCTAAAATCATGACTTGTAGCACCAAACTTAGTGATTTAAGATAGGTCTTAATATTTATTTTTATATGCATACATATATATGTGTATATATTTGTTCATACTGATATTCAACAGTATGACATGTCAACTGATAGTCAACAGTTCATACTGATATTCCAACAGCAAAGGGTTCATTCTCAGCTTCCCTCTTTTCTTAGTCTAACTTTCTTTCTCAACAAAGAGAAGCCTGGTTCTTACCATACAAATTATTTACTGATTTGCTCAGTCCTAGAGTTCACACAGAGTGGTTTCAAAATTGCTAACCCATACTACTGTGATAAACACCTACTCACCAGAGTACAATATTTATAATTCGATTTGTCTTTTGTCTTCAGTTACATAGTTAACATGCTATGCTCCAAAGTTATCAAGTTCATTCTTTCTGAGTACCACCCTTTCTTACCCTATGTTGTGGGTGATAGTCACTTGAAATACACTTAGGTTTGTTTCCGTTTATGTTCCATATTTTTTCTTTTACATCCTCCAATTTTTGGTGATTTTATGGATTTATTTGTTAATTATGTAAAACACTGACATGGTTCTAAAAATCAGAACTTTATAAAAATTTACACTCAGTAAAGTGTCACATTCCCGTGTCTTTCACTCTATTCCCTTCCACCTTTCTTACTCTTACTTTTTCCTGTGGGGAACTGATCTCAATCATATTGGCTTATCTTGTCTATGTTTCTTTTGTGTGCAAACGAGCACAATCTATGTCCCAGAGTAATTTATTAAAAATTTTATCTAGGGGATGACAATTTTATCATTTAATAAACTTTCATGTCTATCTGTTTGAGTTCTGAACTTTCTATTTTATTCCACCGATATGTTTGTCTAGTTATGTATCAGTTTCATATGTTTCAATTATAGAAGCTTTATAGTATGCTTGCTATTTGGTAGGAATCAGCTTCCTTATAATCTTTTATGGGAAAAGCTAGCATATTGAAGATACTATTTTGGTCTTTTTCTTCTTTCATTTAATAATATATGCTGGAAATCACTCCGTATCGATTTAAAAACAATCTTTGTCATTTTTTCAGTGTAATAGTATTCCCACAATTCAATCAATTGCTTTGTTTTATATGAATGCTTTGTTTTCAATATTTTGAAACTATAAACAATACAGTGAACAACCTTGGCATATGCATTCCATATTTTTTGGAAAAGTATCTTCCGGATAAACTACTAAAGGTGAAATTACTTTGCTAAAAGGTAAGTGCTTAAATAGTTTTGTTATATATTTCCAATTTTCCTTTTAAAATGGTTTACCAATTTACTTTTCCCCAGCAGTAAACAGGAGTACCACTTTTCCTGTACAGCCTCACTAAGAGAATGTGTTGTCAGACTTTTTAATTTTCACCAATGTGATAAATGAGAAATGGTATTTGAGTGCAGTTTTAATTTGTATTTCTCTAATTTATAAGTGAGGATGAATATCTTGTCGTGGACTTAAAATACTACATATCCATGAATTATCTGTTCATATCCTTGCCCACTTTTCTATTCGCCTTTTGGACTTTTTCCTCTCACGTTTTAACAATTTGAGAAGTGCATTTATAACTCAAAGTGTTTCCAAGTGCATCCAGCGTTTACTTTCTGCTGTGCGTGTTAAATCTTCACTGCCCATGTGCACTGGTTCTCTCTCCCGGCAAGGAAAGAATGTCTAAAGAGCAGTAAGTTCCCAGGGTTCTAAAGGCCTTGTCTGGGAACTGACACAAACACTTGCCACATATTATATTGGTCAAAGCAAGTCAAAGATTCAACAAAAATTCAAAGTATCGGTAGTGAAGCATCCTTCACTCCATGACTGGAACAGATTTCTGTTCAGCAAGCAGATACAATCAAGATCAACGAGCTGGATCACTTTTGCAAAACATCTACCATAAACAATCTTGAAAGAAACATGATGAGAGAAAATAACAGATTGGGTGATTCTAATTTATATTGGGGAATAATTTAAGACATTTCCAAGGAAGAATCTTTGAAGATATAAAATTTAAGTAAGAACCAGAATAATTAAGAGAATAGCAGGCAGGCATAGGAACCCAAGGCAGCAATGACTGTAGCGCTAACAACCTGATGGGTTAATTAGAACAGAACCTATGTAAGGCCTGTTTGCACACTAATCACTTCACACACAATTCTCTGTAACGCAAACGTCATAACAATCCTATGAAAAAGGAATGACAGCACTCTCTTTATGAATGGAAAACTGTGTTCTTGCCTAAGGAGGTTACAAGCTTGACCCCATATAGAATTGGAATTTTAAATCAAGGCCTTAACTTCCTAAACCCTAGTTTGAATACCTCTGTATAAGGAAATATCTATTTCGAGCAATGTTTCTTCCAGAGACTATTGTACAGTTCTAACATGTCTTGCAAAATGTGTGAATGATTTTCTAAACAGCATATTACATAATTGTTCATAGTAAAGATTGTCTTAGGTGCATGATTATACTGAAAAATCCTCCTCAACTAACTCTCTACTTAGAGGAAGAATCCATGGGATCATACCCAGTAGTTAGAGTTGATCTGGTATATTTTTCTACCAGTGGCTTTCTACCCCAACTAAATATTTTAAGCATGTAGGGACTAGTTTTAAATAATCTAGTTGGAAGAGGCCAAAGTGAGACATATTAAATTAGAAATTCTAGGGTTGGATCCCAGGAACAGGTATTGATTTTTAAAGCTCCCGGAATATCTAAACGGGCATTCACAGTTGAGACTCTGATCTAGTTTTTGGAGGAGATGGCTTTTAAGCAAGGCCATCAGCAAGCCAACTTGCTGACATTATATGGATTAAAATAATCATGTTCTAAATAGGTTCTTACTTACTATAGCAAGATACCCAATATTTTGAATTGTACAGACAGAAATGTCCATGCTTCTCAACTTTCTGTAGTGGAAGGTATATAATAGTGATTGAGAAAAATCAATGGCTTTGGAAACTTAATGGTCAGCACTAGAACTTCTAAGTATTAAGTGGGATGAATTAGCTCTTTCTTCTAATATGGAATATCATTTTTGTTTCATTATGGTGTTACGCTATTAGAGCTTATTCTATTAGAGCAATAAAGAAAAAGTTTTTCAGAATTAGTAATAAGTCTAAATTTTTGAAAAATAGCCTTTAATTCACTTTCAGTTGCGCAGTACATTACACTATCAAAGTTTTTTTTTTTTTTTTTCCATATTCCTAAGGAGGACTGCTTGGATAAAAAGATGCCTCTTGTAATTCTCACATTAATTATTTATCTGTAAATTTAAAGAAGAAAATAGTATTTGGAAAGTGTTTGCTATTTTGAATGATGATCTATCCTGATCTTTTTTGTACATTTTAATTGTTTAGAAAATTGTTTTTTATTCTTTTGTTATGATGAGTGAAAATGTTATCTTAATGGCTTTAAATATGTTGGTTTTTAGGTAATTTTAAACATGTTAGAAATAAATATTTTCTTTTTGTTTTTTTTTTTTTAAGTGTTCCTGGGGTTTAATTCCTCACCTACCCAGAACTAAAATAAATCATGTAACTACTGAGGATGATGTTGTATAGAGAAGCTGCCTATATAAGCATAAGTGTAATTATCTTCACAATAGTGTAAGAATTAGGGAAAATCTTCCTCAGAAGGAGTAGCAGCCCATTGTCCATGTTTGATATTTGATAGTCTTAAAAAGAGGTTTGTTAGGACCTTCAATTTATGTAACTTTATGAATTAATTCAGAAATAGTATCATAGGGAGGTCTAAGTGTAGTTTCTCATTTACCCATTTAACAAACACCTAATCATCATCTACTATATGCAGGAGACTATATTAGGTTATGTTTCTTATTTGAAAGAAGTTAATTTGAGATCGATAAGTTTTTACAAAAGGAAACTTGGATCATGTTGTCATTCATGACTAAATGATGCTAATATGTATGAGTTTGGGTCAGTAAGCAATAAAATCTTTTCTGGCTTAAGTTAAATTATGGATTAGTGTGCTCTGAATGAAGCTAAAACACCATTTTCACTAGTTTACTTAGAATCAGCATAACATTATATTTTAACATTAAATTTTTATTCAGTAAAATTACATTAAATTTATCTAAATCACAACTTTAAGAGTTAACAAATTGACAGAGATTGGTAAACTAACTTAATAAAAGAAACATGATTTGAGACTTAATTGTTTTTAGAATGGCTACAGTTTTCTCAAGAAGGCCTAATAATCTTTTCAATCAGAAACCTATTGTCACAGTTTCTTTTCCCTTTTTCCAAAGAAAAGAGCCCATCCCTAAATAAACATCTCTCACAGAAACCAGAATGCCATCTACTGGCAGCCGCCAAAATTTTAACTTTTAAACAAAACAATTTATGCCTAATCAATTTAAAATATAATATATATTTTTAATGAAGAAATGCCTAGAGTTTGAAAAGAACACCTAAGTTAAATGTTCGTATGTTTAAAAGTTGGGGTATTTTCTGGAGACACTCCACATTTGTTTCCATTGCAGGAAAAACACTGTCATGGAGAAATATAAATAATGTAAGTATCAACTAGCTAATGTGATCCCAATGTTCTTACTAATTTGAAGGGGTAACACTCCCTTAAAGAAAAATTGTATTCAGAGTGGAAAAATATTGTTTAATATTTCTAGATATTATTAGTCACACTTTTACTTCTTACCTTAATGTTTCATTCCAAAGAATATTGATGGAAATGGTACACAGCATAGATATGAGAATTTCATTGAAAACCGATTTTGTGATAAAGGACTGCAGTAAAAACAAAGTGAAATTCTCCCATAGTTAGTTGTAGCATTAATTGACATAATCAGGTTTTTTTTAAGGAAAAGCTTGAAAAACACATAGCTACCAAATATATAATCATTATTTTTAAATAGGTAAACCTGATATTGAATTTATATCTAAAAGGTCATAAATGTGTACCTGTATCTGTATCTATATATAGTGTATATATGCATGTATATATACCAGAGGTTTCGTTCAATTGATTCTACAATAAAAGAAAGTAATGAACATGGAAAATCAACTTTAGATTTTAAAGCACCAATAAGCTCTTTCAAAAATAACCCATGCATCATTTTAATGGTTTACTACAAGCATATTCTTATCTTCTTATTGTTCTTTCAAGAATAATTGTACACGCTTACAGGATTTAATTCCCAGAGTAGAATTCACATAGTGATTGTGAAAGCTTTGAGAATGGATGCATACCATAATCTGTCTCCTAAGGCACCCATTCCCCCTACATTCTGCAGAGGACTTGTTTCCTCAGTCATCAGTAGGAAGCTCTATAAGGGAAGCCCAAAGGCAGCCTTGCCCTCCTACAAATGTGCATAATTCACGCATAACAATGCACTTCAGGAAATCTTGAAATCTTATCATGTCTTTTTCATTTAAAGTACCAGAGGAGTACTTAAAAAGTAAGTCCTATCAGCCCAGAAAGGAATTTTTAAAAGGCCATTATAAACGAAGTTCTCAGAACTCTGGCTCCAGCGAAGACATAAAGGTTAAAAATTGCCCAGGCAGCCCTACTCTATGATCGTCTTATTTTAAATGCAGATTGTCAGCAACTTTGAACTATGTATGTTCGTGAAAAAGTTCAGAGAAATGAAAAGATACGGTAGTAAGAACAAGAGCATTTTCTCGCACAGAAATTTGAGAAAGAGCACAACATATTGAATAAATCAGCCTTGGGATTGTGAGAATTCTTGTTCAAGACAAAGAAGATAGTATTATTCTCCATTTGCCCACATACATTAATATTTGTTTGATGTTGTTCATTTAAATATTCTAGCTCCCAGAGAAAGTATTGTTTAGTGACATACTCAAATTTTGAATGACCCATATAAAGTTATTCTTTAAAAAAGATTTTTATAAGCCGCTTTCAAAATTGTGAAAGAGATGCTGAAAATTAATCCATAAAGAAAATTCAAATTAACTTATGCATGTACACAGATACACGTATGATCTCGTATTGCCTAAACAAACAAACAAAAATATTATAAAGAAACCGGACTATCTTGCCCTCGTAAGAGACACTGTACTAATTTAGATCACCGAACAATTTTTATAAATGAATTAAAATGTTACATATCATCTGCTCTCCTTTCCATCCTGGAAAAATTGTGAGGTAGCCGACTGTTTTGAAATAAATTTCCCTGCAGTTGCTATAGTGATGACAATAAAGTTCTTGCTTCTATTTGTGTGATAAAAGTTCTTAGCAGAATACTTGAAAAGGTAAGCTAATCGAAATGAAGAACTGTTAGTTCTCTTTTTCAAGGCAGCCTCCTTGAAGGTAGTTCACAATTACAAGATTCAACCATTGTCGACAATTTTATTATATGTACATTTTCATAATCTTTCTCAATGTAGTACCAAAAAATTATATAGCAGAAATGAGCCCTCTTTTTTCTTGTTACAGGTCAAAGTCATTGGACAAAAGATATTTAAGTTAATTCTGGATATTTTGTGTGAAAATCAATGATTGAATCAAAGATACTGCTCCATTAGCTATTTTTGTCCATTACAAAGCTTTATTTTTTGAACAATACAATGATTGTATGATATTTTGCTTCAATAGTACATGTTGTTCAAGTCTCATTTCATCTCACTGTTGATGCAAACCAAAGAGCTCAAAAGCAGACAGTTACTTGTCAAACTGGATGAATCATCAAAGACGGGTCATGGATAAAGCAGCATGACTTAGATACATGTCCTACCACATCGATGTAAAAGACTAATAGTATTTACCTTAAAGCATTTGAGACATTTAAATGGCTTTAAAAATTATTAGTTCAGAGAGAAAATATGCAAAACAGCTCACACAAGTTTAGAAGGTATTTTATGTCCTTTTGATAAATAAGCAGAAATGTTTCTTCTCTCAAAATCCAAATAGTTAAAAATAGGAATCACAGTTCAAGGGTGTATTTTACTAAAATACTTACCACACTTCTTAATCGTGGCAATATTATAAGTATGCACAGCGTTTGTGTGCTACCTAGGACGTGTGGGTATTTGATTCATAACCATGCATATTCTTTTATATTTTCATTAGCCCTTAAGAATTAAATATTGATATAAATAATAATTACTATAAATATTAATTGATTGCAATAAGCTATATTCTAAGTGGTTTACATTACTTTTCTATTACCATGTAACAAATCATCACAAATTTAGTGACCTAAAACAACACCCCTTTGTCAATGAGTCCAGGCATTGAGTGATGGCCTCAGTATTTATCATCCACTGGTCCTGGTCAGAATCCACCGATTCTAAGGCTGAAATCAAGGTGTCAGCCAAACAGAGTTCTCATTGGATGCTCTCAGGTAGGATCCCTTTCAAGTTCATTCAGGTTATGGGAAGAATTCAACCTCTTGTGGTGTCGGTAGGAAAGAACGTGCTTCCTCGTGGACTATTTTTTGGGAGCCCACTGTGCTCATAGAGGCTGTTTGCTTTCCTTGTCCTATGACTCCCTTTATCTTCACAGCCAGTACTGGAGAATCTCTGTACCTGCAGAATCTTTCCCAAGCTCTGAATTTCTGACTTCAGGAAAAGCCCAGTCCTTTAAAACAAAAAAAAAAATTTTTTTAATGTTTATTTTCAAGAGACAGACAGAGCATGAGCGGGGGAAGGGAAAAGGGAGAGGGAGACAGAATCCGATAGAAGCAGGCTTCAGACTCTGAGCTGTCAGCACAGAGCTTGACTGCGGGGCTGAAACCCAGGAACCCTGAGATCATGACCTGAGCCAAAGCGGGGCGCTCCAACGGCTGAGCCACCCAGGCACCCCAAGCCCAGTCCTTGTTAAAGGCTCAGCTGATTAGTTCAGGCTCACCCCAGATAATCTCCTTTTTTCAAATTCCACTGTGGCATATAATTAATCTAATTATGGGAGTAAAATCCATGATACTCACAGCCTTAGGCTCTACATACTAGAGGGTGGATGTTTGGCGGAGGGGTGGGGGGCAGGATGGATCTTAGAATTCTTCCATTATGTGATACAAATGTATTTGGTTATTCCGTGAAACTGAGGGGGTTTTGTTTGTTGTTCGTCTTCATAGACTCCAGATAGATTGCCCATAATAAAGTACTGTCTAAGAAATTAGCTTTAAAAATCATTTGTAACTTCTTTCTAAGAGAAGGTAAGTGAACTGATAATGCAAGTTGTTAGTATTCATACAGCATTATGTAAAAGGCAGGTGGTAAATAGAGCTCTCTCTTCCTTTCCAAATTGCCAACAATAAAAGATAATCATAACGCAGAATCAAATTCGCTTAAAGACGACTCAAGTTGTTTAAAGAAGCTCAGTGGTCAAGAATTCTAACTCATGTCCATTTTCTTAGGTTTTTTTTTTTTTTTCTTTACTGGTAGACACTTGATCAGAAAACTGAATATTATCTAAATAGCTGTATATATATATTTTTTCATACATATATATGTACTTTCATATATATATATATATATATATATATGTATGAAACTTCGAGTGAAGTTTCTGTTAATATCAGAGAACGCCTAAACTGAGACAATTTCATCATTTACATAAAAGTCCTATTACATTTACTGGTGGTTTTAAACCATGCAACCAACAGTCTAAGTCATCTTGGTGACAAAAAACAACTGTGTGCAAATTTCTGATGATAAAGTTAATAATTTATTTTACTTTGGGCATTTTAAAATAGAAATTGAAATTTAAAAGAGGTATTTTCCAAAGTAGTATATGTTTATAGGTCAGAGATGTGAAGCCATAACCTGACCAATGACATTCAGGTCATGAGTAAACATATGGTCTGCCACAGTGACTCAATTAGCCATCCATCAATGTAATTGCATAATACATCAGAAGAGGTAGTCTCCCACCATTGATGGTCAGCATTTATATTAAACTTAACAGGAAAAAGCATCACTTTGCTATAGCTTATTGGGCTACATCATATGAAATCTTCTAAAGCAATGCATTTGACATTGTATTTATAGTTTTTGTTTTCTGGAAGAAATTTTTGACAAACTGAGCTTTGGGCTACTGTTAAGGAATGATTCTTCATATAATAAGCTGGTATAGGTGAAAAGCACACTTACAAGACAATTGTAGTACTTTAATCAATTCTAATCATGTTAATATTGAAGTAAGAAGATGTACCATTTACACATTGTATAAATTGTGTATAAATTTAACATATTAAAAACTTCTAAGAAAAGCTGTGGCTGAACTGATTAATATAACTTTTTAGACATTGAATCTTTCTTTAATACTACACATGAGAAAATAATGACAATACTTTATTAGCGATATTAAAAAAAAAATTGTGTATGGAACTTAACCCAGATTGGAAGAATGATAGTAAAGGAGCTTGAAATTATGAACAAATAAACATTGGGTTAAGTTTATATTTCATAATTAAGCTGAGTTAAGAAATGCCACGTTCCTATCTGACATCCAACTCCTTCATTTAAGGTTCACATTCTAAGGAATGGTTCCACTAACATTATGCAAATTTGCCCATAAGCCTTAGTGTAAAGCGGGGGGGGGGGGGGGGGGGGGGAAGACTGGAGGGGATGTTTTATTCAATCAGTAAGTAGATTTGCATTACCTTTGGAGAAAGGAAGTGATCATTGTCCAGAGTCTTACTCCTATAAGATTCTTGATATGGAACAAAATTCATGCTGCTAGATTATTTTTCTACTTTTCCAGGATTTGAAATTCCTCTGGTGTGACTCAATTTTTCTGACCTACAGTTGTTTGATATAAAATCTTACTAGATATCTGGTTCTCTTTATTTTTCTGGAACTGGCCCACCATTTTAGAATAAAGTATAATATCGAACACAAGAAGAATAAAATATTAGCAATGTGTACCTTCTAACAAAACAAAAGCTGTATGTGGTTACTAATTGCCAGTTGTATTCGGTAACAGCCTAAAAAACACCAAAAGGACAGGTCAAGAAGACAAGGCTTCAAAAATTGTGTATACTATAGAAACTAAACTACTGGGGCTGTCAGCACTGATGAGGATGGTTAAATTTTTTGAAAAAGAAACCAGACACTGCAATGAAAGGTATTTTCCATTACTAAAATTAACTTGACAAGCCAACATCTACACGAACACTATTTACCCAGTTGGTCTCAAATATAAACTATTCTCTGTTTGGAAATTATCAGCTGTCCTTATTATTTAGATTTGCATTACTAACAAGTCTATATAGACGACTGATAATTCTTTAGTGTCAACTGTACTCTATTTTTCAAGATACAGAGATTTAATTAAAAATAATGTCCTTCTTGGGGAGCTTGGGTAGTTCAATCAGTTAAGCATCCGACTTTGGCTCAGGTCATGATCTCACAGTTCGTGGGTTCGAGCCCCACATCGGGCTCTGTGCTGACAGCTCAGAGCCTGGAACCTGCTTCAGATTCTGTGTTTCCCTCTCTCTCTGCCCCTTCCCTACTCATTCTCTCTCTCTCTCTCTCTCTCTCTCTCTCTCTCTCTCTCTTTCTCTAAAATAAATAAACATTAAAAAAATAATAATGTCCTTCTAGACTTTCATGTTCCTGAGGAAACACTTTGCCACAGCTTCACTGCTTTAAAAGAAAGTCAAGAGGCTGCGGAGATTATTCTTGCCCATCAAAATCTCTGACATGTTGTATTTGTCATACTATGCAGGAGCAATACCTATGACGCTCTGCTCACACAAAAGATAGCCAGTAGGTTCAATGCCAGTGACAATGCCATTCAAAGACATTTAACTGGAAAATTTCCACTTGAAAATTGTGAACTGAAACTGGCTTGTTTTTACCATTATGGATGGGTTTGCAGGCAACCTTGGTTTATGCAATTGCACTAAAGCAATAAAATTCTTGTAAAATAGCTCTGTCTGATGTTACTTCACACTTTCATCTGCTAAAGAAAGAAAGGCAAAAGATAGATAAGGATTTCCATAATAAAATAAAATCTGTCTGTTGTAATAAAATACCTTTACATTTCATTTTGAACAGATGACCTCACTTTTCACTTGAGTGAATACAAGAAGGTCACCGTAGTTTAATTTTTGCAGCCCCCTTTATTCCACCTCCAAGCAAATTTATACCTTCACCCCACTTTTAGTCCTTTTTTTCTTAGTGGAGAGGCCACTAGTTTTTAACCTGGGGATTGGGTGGATGCTGTTCTTGGGATTTGGAGGCAAGCTGGATCAGAATCACCAGGACTGTAATAGATTATAATCTGTAATATAAATATAATCATTGTGGAGAGACTGACGTTTCAGGCCCAAATCAAGTTATCAGGTGAGAATAATTACCATGGAGAGCTTCTGCTTTGCATGAAATTATGCTACTTTATCTTCAATATCAGTACTTATTAGAAAAATGCAAATTAAATAAAAACCGAGTTACTAATAGAATGGTTATAAAATAAAAATTAAAACTAGCAGCCAAGTGCTGGCAAGGATGTGGAGCAACTTGAAATCCTACATTGCTGGTGAAAATGCAAAATGATATAATCAGTTCAGAAAACAGTTTGGTGGTTTTGCATCCACACAAAAACCTACCTGGATATGTTTATAGCAGCTTTATTTGTAATAGCACAAAACTGGAAACAACCTAAATGTCTCTCAGGGGAGGAAAGGAAAAATAGAATGTGGTACATTTATATAAAGGGATGTTACTCAGCAATGAAAAAAAACTGAGTACTGAAACATGCAACAATGCAGGTGAGCAAATGCATTCGTGAAAGAAGTCGGTGGAAGGCTATAAGTTCTACTATTCCTTTTATATGAAATTCCAAAAATGGCAAAATTATAAAAATGGAAGACATATTATAAGTTGCCAAGTGGTAAGAGTGAAAGAAGGGTTTACATACAAGGAGTAGCACAAGGGAGAGAGTGACGGAATTTTACCATAGTTTGATTATAGTGGTGTATTTATCAAACTTCATAGAATGGTTCATCCAACAGTGTGAATTTGAATGTATGTGAATCTTAAAATCTGAATAACTTATACTTTGCAAATTTTAATTTTGAACAACTAGGAAGGTTCCACAGTGTGATAATATGCCTTACTTCTCTAAAGCTGTAGAGACCTTAGGTGTAGATACCAGAACACGATGAGTGATGAAAATTCTTGGAAGTGGCAGTTCTTGGGGGACAAAGTCTTTGTCAGGGAAAGTACAACATAACCCTGGAACATATTGTTGTGACAAAAATTTTTAAAGTGCTAAAACAATGATGAGACATACCAAAAAGAGGCAGAAGTAAGTTTGATGGGGTGTCCACTTACAAAATCTGGGATAATTTGAACATTGAAATACATTTGAACATTAAGATGCACAACAATAAGAATGGTTTATAACCCATTGAATAAAATATGAATCCATGAGGGAGGGAGGGAGAGAGGGAGGGAGTGAGAGACAGAGAGAAAGAAAGAGAAAGAAAAAAAAAGAAGGAAGGAAAGAGAGAGGGAAGGAGGAGAAGAAAGAAAAGAAAGAGAAGAAAGAAAGAAAGAAAGAAAGAAAGAAAGAAAGAAAGAAAGAAAAAGAAAGGAAGGAAGGAAGAAAGAAAAAAAGAAAGAAAGGAAGAAAGGAAAAAGAAAGATTTGTCTTTACAACTGGGTGCCAACAAGTACATATAAGAGAAATTATGGAATTAAAATTAGAAAATAATTATTCAGCAACCATCATAATAAACCTCAATAGATATTAAGACTAGTGGGGTAAGCTTTTTTATAAATAAGATATTTACATAGTTTCAAAAAACTTTCCCACAAAATACTTATTAATTACAAAGAGGCAAAAACAATAACTATACAATGAAGAACCCAGGCAGGCACAACTTTAATCAAATGATTAAAGTTAACATAACAATGAGACAAATCAAAATCCTGTATTACCTGATAAGAAGTAATAAAAGGAAAAGCTCTCTATGATTCTTGCCCAGTACCTAACATGAATTTAATCATGAGGAAAAATCAGGTAAACCTAAATTAAGGGACATTCTCCAAAATAACTAGTCTATAATATTTAAACATGTCAAGGTTGTAAGTCAGGGAAAGAGTGACAATTCCAGTCTAAAGAAGGTTGAAAAAACATGGCAACTAAAGGCAACACATGATCCTAGATTGGAAATTTTTTTTTTTTGGAAATTTTGCTATGAAAAAATTATGGTGATAATTGACAAAAAAAGAATGGGTCACTATATTGATAAAGTAATGTACCCATATACTAATGTATCTATGTATCAATATTACTATTGGTATAGTAATACATCAATATTTATTTCTCAGCATTGATGATTATATTGTGGTTACGTAGGAGAATATCTTTGCTGGAATTCTCACTTAAGTATTTGTGGGTAATAGAGTGTCATGTCAGCAACTTACCTCAATTAATTAAAAAGTGTATTTTTTAAAAGTAATTTTGCAAAAAAACCCCATATTTGCAAAAAAATTTTTTTTAATTTGCAAAAAAAAAACCAAAAAACCCATCAGGATTGTCTTCTGATGAAGGGAGTGAGAAAAGTATTTTTTCTCCTAACTTACCATCTTTTATTGTTTAAAGAGTTGCACAATGAATACTAACTCTCTTATACTTCCAGCTTGTATGTCATGTGAACAGAATGGGCTCCTTCTCATTTGACACTATAGAATCAGCAGAGAATTCTCAGGAGAAGTTAAATGAACACAACAGAGGCTTGAGGTGGTATCAACTAGGAGATTACAAAATTGTGCTGACCTAGTTTGCACAGAAGTGGCTTGGAAGAAACAGCTGAGGTCGAGTATTAGAAGTGATGTGAAAGAAGTGATCAATGCAGTATACTCCCGGCATCATTCAAATCCCTCATGCCTTCCTTATCTGGCTATCCTATTATATGGAGCCTCATTCTTTGTGAGTAAGGGGGGAGGTACAAGTTCAGTTCATCACAGTGTCAGTTCAGATGTTGGCCAAATACAATCTCTGCAAAATGGTAATGCAGAAGAGTTAGTGAAAAAGCTACAGTGGCCAAAGCTACTGGAGATATTTGGACAATATTTATTGTTTACTGCAGAAGGTTATATCCTTGCTCAGGAACCCAGTTTATACTTCTACTATCCAAGCTTGCCACATGGCATCCTTGTCCAACAGAGATACTACTAACACCATTGGACTGATTTGATCATATTGCCTATGTGGTGGGGAAGGTTGTGCTTTATACGGGGCTCTATTTGAAACTTTTAGCTTTCTCAGTCACCTAACAAATGGGGTGAATCAGTCGATGCCTTCAAAATGCTCAGAATTCCACCAAACACTGTGCCTCTTTATAGCAGTTATAAATTGCTAAAGAAATTGGAAAAAAAAAAAAAAAAAGATGAAGGGGATGTCCAAGGATGGATGCCTCACATCTTTAAACTCCTAAAATGTTCACATGTTTTTTCTGACAGTTTAATATTCCACCACCTCACTCATGCCTTGTGGTTTAGTAGGACATCAAGCGTACTTTCTAATCCTTGCTCACCTGGTCCAACTGAAATTATGTGAAAATATACTGTGAACCAATATGATGCTATGGCATCTGAAGAGTGTCAATTATCAGAGCCTTCCTCAAACTGGTTACTACAAGAGTGGATGAAATCAAAGAAAGATGAGACCAATTGTTCTGAAGTGATACACACACATGGTGTCTGAAACAAGCCAGTAGCCAATAACAGAATCTGAAGAACGGAGCATATGAATTTTCTATTGCTGTCATCCACAAAATTTAGTTGCTTAAAACAACCTCCATTTATGATCTTATAAAGTCTTTGCTTAGGGTCTAGTTTTGCCTCCTTGAAGTGGTTCTATACGGCTTTGGCTCAGTCACCTTGGTCTTTGGATCTACCCTCTGGCTTTTCTTCCTTTTCATAAGAAAAAGGGGTACCTACGTGGCTCAGTTGGTTAAGCGTCCGACTTCAGCTCAGGTCATGATCTCATAGTTCATGAGTTCGAACCCTGTGTCGGGCTCTGTGCTGACAGCTTGGAGCCTGGAGCCTGCTTCAGATTCTGTGTCTCCCTCTCTCTCTGCCCCTCCCCAGCTCACGCTCTGTCTCTCTCTCTCTCAAAAAATAAGTAAACATTTTTCTAAAAAAAATTTTAATGAAAAAAAGGTGTATATTTACAACAGAGTACCCTTCTCAATCTTCTTCCTTCTCATGGACTAGGCTTTTTATCTTTTTAAATTATGTCAACATTTATTTATTTTTATTTTTTTTAAAGTTTATTTATTTTTGAGAGAGAGAGAGACAGATCATGAGCAAGGAAGGGGCAGAGAGAGAGGGAGACACAGAATCAGAAGCAGGGTCCAGGCTCTGAGCTGTCAGTGCAGAGCCTGACGTGGGGCTCGAACTCGTGAAACGCGAGACCATGACCTGAGCTGAAGTCAGACACTCCACCAAGTGAGCCACCCATAATTGGCACCCCAATTATGTCAACACTTTTAATGCAAGCCAGTAGCGGTTCCTTTAATACAGCTGTCTTAAAACTGTGTGACTGAATGTGGTGTAGACATGTTTAAGATTCTAAGAAACCCCTTCATTAATTCTCTGAGGCACAGCTTTACCTCTTCCTGAGGTCTCAGAAAGTATTCTTCACTCCCATCCTAGGCTTGATGTTTACTGTGAGGGCATGAGTTCCAAGAAGTACCCAGAAGTCGATCTTTACCCAAGCTAATTTCTAATTTTGAAAGTCTTTTGCCAGGAATCATTTTTTTTTAACACAAAACAAGTCGTACCTTCTTTATATTTCCTCTATGTTTTGCTTGAATATTGAGAAGTTATTTTTTTGTTTTGTTTTTGTGTTTTGTTTTTTAGCCCATCTAACTTCTCTCATATTTTAGGACAGGTAGACACACATATCTAGCTTCCCCTTCGATATTATTTGTAGAAATCTTCTCAGAGCTAATACTTTTTTCATTTTGCTGAAGGTGACAATCACACTAATCATTCTGTAGTACAGAACTTGAGTCCTCTTTACCCCAGTGTCTGATAACAATTTCCTTTATGCTCTTCAGGCCTCCACCTGTCACCTGGTCTTTAAGCATATGCCATGTAACTATTGTGTGATGATAGAATCTTACTTCTGGGTACCAATTTCTGCTTCAGTTATCTGTTGCTGTATAAGAAGACCTTAAAATCTAATGGCTTAAAACACTAAGTATGTATTTGTTCATGATTCTTTAATATTCACTGGGTATGATTAGAACAGTTTCACAGTGTCTCACATAATATCTACTAGGGCTGGCTGTCCATAAGGGTATATTCTCTCATATCTGGTGTTAGCTGGGATAGCTAGAATGGCTAGAGCCAGGCTGAGCTTCCCTATCTCTCTCCCCAGATGGCCTTTCCCTATCTGCCTCAAACTTTGGCAACTGGGTTCCAAAACGGAGTACTCCAAGAAGAAGAGCCTTAATGTGCAAGTGCTACTGAGCTTCTACTTGCATTTTGCTTCTAACGTCTCACTGACCAAAGTTAATCACATCAGCCCATCTCTGAGGATCCTCTGAATTGAGTTGGGAGAGACAGTTCCTCTTCTTGGAGTGCATTTGGAAGAGGCAGCACCACCTGCCCTGGGACAAAAGAGCTGGCGGGCACCACTGAGCTACCCTATTCCCCAACGACAAGCAGAGTCACCTGCTGAGGGCAGTTAACCTGTATGCCAGCTCTTTGCTGCACTTCGTCATAAACTCCAAGCCCCTGTGCAGCTGTGTGACTGCTTTTCTGGGACAAACTGGTAACAGCCACAACACGGTGAGATCCTCCCCCACAGGATCAGCGTAGGACCAGATGACACTATGTCCCCAAAACTTGGAGTTTTGAAACCTAGCTGCATGTCTGAGATAAAAACACAGGAGCACTGCACCACCCCTTAGGCAGATGGATGCAGTGGTATCACTTCAGTGAGCAGCACAGCACATACAGTGGTGGCTTGAGTTGCTTACACCAAGCCTCGCCCTTCTGTGCTCTGCAGGTGCCTTTTTTAACAGGGTGAGTGTGATTGAAAGCCAGCACAACAACAGGCCTCTCCTCAAAAGACCAGCACAAACCCCTCACATGCCCCAGGTCTACTGACCATAGAGTGTTGCAGACTTCAGCTCTAGAGGAAATAAGACCAGGCACAGGCTTTTCTAACACATAAAAGACAGAGACCTGGACAACATTCAAAGTCAGAAGAACCCATCCCAAAAGAAAGAACAAGAAGAGGTCATGGCCAGAGAGCTAACCAAAATAGATAAGTAATATGCCTGAACCAGAATTTAAAAAAAAAACAATTATAAGGATACCAGCTGGGCTTGAGAAAAGGACTGAAGAAACCAGAAAGACGCTTACCACAGAGATAAGAGACCCAAAAACTAAACAGTCTGATTGAAGATTAAAAAGATTAAATAAATGCTCTAGCTGAGGTTCAAACCTGATTGATGTAATGACCACAAGGATGGAAGACACAAAGGAATCAATAAGTGGTAGAGAAGATAAAGTTATGAAAAATAATGGCACTGAAAAGAAGAGGGAAAGAAAAATATTAGATCACAAATGTAGACTTAGGGAACTCAGCATCTCTATAAAGTATAATAACATTTGTGTCAAAAGAGTCCCAGAAGAAGAAGAGAAGTAAAAAGGGGCAGAAGGTTTATTTGAACAAATTATAGCTGAAAACGTCCTTAATCTGGGGAAAGAAACAGACATCCAAATCCAGGGGGCACAGAGAACTGCCATCAAAATCAATAAAAGCAGGCCAGCACCAAGGCATAGCATAGTAAAATTTTACAGAGATAAGGAAAGAATCCTGACAGCAGCAATGGAAAAGAAATCCTTAACTTACAAGGGAAGACTCATAAGGCTGGCTGCAGACTTATCAACAGAAACTTGGCAGGCCAAAAGGGGAGAGGCATGATATATTCAACATGCTGAATGGGAAAAATATGCAGCCATGAATACTTTATCCAGGAAGGCTGTCATCCAGAATAGAAGGATAGATAAAGTTGCCCAGAAAAGCAAAAACTAAAGGAGTTCGTGGCCACTAAACCAGCCCTGCAAGAAATACTGAAAGAAACTCCTTGAGTGGGAAAAAAAAAACAAAAGCAATAAAGACTAGAAAGGAACAGAGAAACTCTCCAGAAACAATTTTACAGGTAATGCAATGGCACTAAATTAATATCTATCAATAATCACTCTGAATGTAAATGGACTAAATGCTCCAATCAAAAGACATAGGGAATCAGAATGGATAAAACATACAACGACAACAACAAAACAAGATCCATCTATAGCTGCCTACAGAGACTCATTTTAGACCCAAGATACACCAGATTTAAGTAGAGGATGGAGACCATCTATCATGCTAATGGTCGTCAAAGAAAGCGGAGTAGCCATACTTATATCAGACAAACGAAATTTTAAACCAAATACTGTAACAAGAGATGAAGAAGGGCACTACATCATAATAAAGGGATCTAACAAGATCTAACAACTATAAGAATTTATGCTCCTAACTTGAAGAACCCAAATATAAATCAATTAGTAACAAACATAAAGAAACTCACTGTTAACAATATAATAATAGTAGGAGACTTTAACATCCCACTTACAACAATGGACAGATCGTCTAAGCAGAAAATCATTAAGGAAACAATGGCTTTGAATGACACACTGGACCGGATGGACTTAATATATTTAATAATATATTTATAGAATATGTATAAGATGTGTTTGTTTTTTTTCCTGTTAGAATGTGAACATTTGGAGTACATGTTTATTACATCTCTAGAGGCCTGTTACTGTGTCAGGGTTAAAACTGTTTCTACAGTAAATGA
Organism: Acinonyx jubatus; assembly: GCF_027475565.1. Lineage (NCBI taxonomy): Eukaryota > Metazoa > Chordata > Mammalia > Carnivora > Felidae > Acinonyx > Acinonyx jubatus. The sequence goes on from NC_069394.1 coordinate 57,310,036, forward strand.
AAGGTTAAGAATGTTGAGAATAATTAAAACCATTTCCATATTCCAGAGTAACTGATAACGGTAATTCCCATGCAACTGATAACTGTACAAATGAGGCCAACCAATTCACCAAAACCAAATCATTTAAGGCCAAAATTTAGTGTGAATTGGTCTTTCACTAAATTGGACATTTATCAATTTGCTTTTAGGCAAATTGGCATCCTATGAATTGATTCTTGGTAAATTTCCTAATGCTCTCTCTGTTTAATGGCCTTAGAAGAGTCAACCTGTATAATTGAAGCACTTGATTCTGGGTGGTTTGCTTTGTAGGAAGGGCAAATTAATCTGCATAAAATTGACTTCTTTACAGTTATTTTTGTCAGGATAACAAATAATATTACCTTTTATTTTCTTCAGTGTTTTAGATTTCAAAAGCCTGGTCGGTCTAATTAATTCTATCTTTAAAAGGAAAGAAAAACAAAAACCAACTTTATCTTAATACTAAAACCATTTTAAAGTCATCCAGGAGTTTGAGGAAGCCTTACAAGGTACATGAGCATGATACTTTGCTCCTGCCCCCACTTCTATTCAAAGCATTTCTTTTCATGTGTTAATTCAATAGAAAAGAGACTGGGCTTCAAGTCTGTCTCTCTAGTATGTACTACATACTGGGAATGTGATAAATGTATTTATTCATTTTAACCAAATTCTACCACAACAAAACAATTTAGAGGCCCCATGGAGTCTATTATAATGGGATTTTACCTGTACTTTGATTGAATTAAAGAATCCTATATAGAAATCAGCTATTTAAACATCATCCACAAGGACTTGAATCATAACGTTTTTCTCTGAAGGAGCACATTATTTACCAGTTTTGGACAGAGGCTAATTAATCCACATTTTGGATGGTACCACTGCTGGCTTATGACAATGTGCTCTGCAACCCTCCACTCACATAATTCTCTCCCATAGAAAACCTGCATGAAATTTTCTAAGCAGGAATCCACATGAATTTCTTGGAAGTAGCTCAGACTTTTCATTATGCTTCTGATGTTTATAGGGGGATTATTTTCCCACATTAAATAATATCACTTATTTAAAATCAGAAATCTGTTTTCACAATTTTATCTTATCCATTTACCTTTCTTCCCAAAATGTGTTTTAATATAGATGGTAAATACAGCTTGATTACTTTATATACTCATAACATCGACTGAAATAGGATATAATGACAAGCAATAATCACCAGAAAACCATCTCATTACGATTATTTTAGCATTTGATAGAGGTTTTGCCTAAGGCGAAGCCAGGAGCTTCATTTATTTCAAAGAGATAAAAACAAGGAAATATGCACATTTGGCATTAAATATGATTATGCAATCAAGGTCTATGAAAGGTAGAGAAGAAATTTATATTCACATGTACATCCTTTCTGACCTTTGAGACTTCCTAGTGACCACAGGGACACTGTCAGCCTACCTATTCTGCAAGTCTAACTGCAGCCCCAGTCTGAAGAGCCAAGGATTGCACACATCTTTGTAATAACATCAGATTTCCATGTGACAAGACATTTGATATTATATGTTATTTTTTTAATTGCAAGGCTGATGAGTTTAAGTCAACATATTTCTTTCCCGCTCCTTCTGCTTGTCAGCTGTAGCTGGATTGATAAAATGCAAATGAACAAATCATTAACGAGTACTGGTTATGAATCTCTCAGGCAGTTCAGGACCCTATCAAATCCTGCACCTATTACTTTGTGTGATTGATGTACTATTGTAAGTGATTGTTCCTGATCTTATTAAATCTTATTGATTTTTTCCCAGTTTCTATTTTATGCAGGGCCAGGCTTGGACTATTATGAATGTTGCTGAACACTGTTAATCAAGCTTACACAGCTATTTTGATGGCAAACAATTAGAACTCTGCAGCTCTACCTTGCAATTAGCTTCAGGGATATGGACCTCAGCACCATAATAATGAAAGAGACCGCCTTCAAGCACGGTAATGAGATTTACAATTATGACCCCAAATAACCCCTGAATATAACCAATCTGCAAATTTGGATGTGTTTATCAATAATTTCTCCATTTTTGTGAAAATGAATTTGAGAATTTTTCTCAAAAATATTCTTTCCTAGCAGAATCATCCTTGTAATATATTATACCCATGTAATATATTACAAACGAAGCTTAAGGGTTTTGATTATATAAAATTGCTGTTATAAACACTTTATATGATAGCTGACTTAAAAATGCATAAGCGGATTAAAAATAATTCAAATAATTTCTCAAATAGGTGCATGAAATTTATATTTTCCAAATATGACAGTAGAATTTGTTAAAGGAGGTATGGAACATAAGTATCATTTGCTTTTATTTTCGCTAGATTTATTTATTTAACCGATTTTTATTAGGCATCTACTATGTGAATAGTACTGCAGTTGAATCTACGAATCACACAAAGATGACTTAACTCTACTTCTTTCTACACTGTTCTTATATAATATCATAAATGTTTAAATTAATATGTCAAGAGTATCCATGTCCGTGTAATTCTATTTAAGTCTATCAGGGGGAATCTCATGGATAAATTTTATTCCAAACCTCTACATTCCTTAGGTACAAATTCTTTTTTTACTCCTTATTCCTAGCAAAAGACATTATTTCCTTCTTTATTTAGAATTTAGTATCTGGTGAGATTTTTCTTATTCAACCACATCTTTTCCCTCTTAGGGAGAAATGCTGTCTTTACCTATTTCTTCAGCAATGATTTTATTCCCACACCCTCTCGACTTCTTATTTGCCTCATTGCATTAATTCTGTTTCTAGTTTGTACTTGCTCTCTTTCCACTGACACTTTTTTCTTTGAGAAACACAGGTTACCCACTCCCTGGAGCAAAGCGACTAATTAACTAGCCATCCCAACTTATATTTGAGGCTGATGTTATGTAACTCTACAATATCTTTCACTTTTCTTTCAAAATTCTGCATCTAGTGTTTGATGACTGTGGTCTCCACTGTAAGGCATATGGCATTTTGAAGAACAGCTCTGTTGGCAAAGGCTAAAAATAAACCATTAAACTTCCAGAGTGTTTAATAGCAAGAAAAGTGTTAAGACAGACCTCACCCATCCTGAAGCCTCACTATATGTCAGGCGTGGGGTGAGGTTGATACAAGGTCAGAGCTGTGATAAGAGTCAGGGATATTAGTTGCCAACAATTACTAACTCCTGGCCCATTATAGCCTGGCCTGCCGTGACTCCCGGTTAAACAAACAGCCATTCTGATTGTAACTTCCTTATTTTTCTTAGTGGTATCTTGCAATGAGAAGTAGAAAGAGCAACATAGTAGCTTTAAGGTCAGAAAATAGCAAATTTGGAGTCTTGTTTAAAACCATTTATGAGTTATGTAACATTAAAAAAATTACCTAAATCCTTCTGAGCCTCAGCTTCTTCATTTGATATTTAGAACTCACGGGGGGCAATTTTTAAGGATTGGAAATAATGTATTAGAATAATGTATTGCATTGCACATGATCATAAATTGCCTACCTCACTTATGCCATCTTCCCAGAGAATATGTCTCTACCAGCACTACTTGGAAAGAAATAGGCTTCATAACTTCCTACTCTCCTAACTATTGTTGATTTTAATTAGATCAGGGAGAGACATTTGACCCTAGCCTAAGCCGAAGAGAAATTCTCTTTCTCTCTGTCTTTGTCTCTGTCTCTGTCTTTCTGTCCCTCTACCACTTGCTCATTCTTGCTCACCCTCTCAATCTCTATCTCTCCCATTTTTACTAACACAAGAAGAGTTTATCAGCACTTAAGAGTGACATGCTATTCTATTAAATGAAAATCAGAGTTTTTATCAATGCAAGACAAAGGGAAATGCAGGCTGAAATTATAGAGAATCATTAGGACAGCCTGCAGATACAGAGCAGAAAATGATGCAGATGTGCTTATAAAAATAGGTTAAGATACTCACGGGTGGGAAGTGATGAAGAGATAAAGACAAAGTGGGATGGGAGAGAGACAGAAAGAGAGAGAGGGCAAGAGAGATGGATTTAACACACACGCACATGCAAGCAAGCCCTGTCCTGGTTCTTGACGATCTCGTTGCTATAAAATCTGGCTATGTTTGAAGGTCATGAAAACTTATAAACTTAACCCTTCCTTACATTTTTGTTGCTGTCACCCTTTGTTTGCTTGCTTCAGCTAATCTTAGCCAATCTTTGTCCAATAAATGGTAGCTTCTGTTATTTATTCATTCAAGGGGAGTTTATGATGACCTATTCTATGCTCAGAGAACAATAGTCAAGAAATCAAAAACCCTGCCTTTTGAAGTTTTCCTTGAACTTCCTCTTTTACAAGTCTTCCTCTCTTAACACTTTGGAGTAACTTGTCACTTAACTGTTTGAAATTCCGTATGCAGCTCAGCAATGAATCCTGGGACTCTTACTGGTTGGTATTGCCTATTCTTTCCGCTGACTCTGCCTTGGCCCAGCGCCTGGTGGTAGCACACACACCTACTGCCCAGGCCATCTTATCTCTTTTGCCTTATCTTTCCAGACTGTTCTACAAACTTACAGACATATCATAGAGCCAAACGTTAACTGTGTTATTTCCTTGTTTAGAAAAAAATTGATGACGGAGTGTTCTTACCACAGTAAAATAAAATTTAAAAGAAATTGATGATTTTTCGTATACCCATGGCTAAATCCAAACTCCTTTAGCCATATGTTAAAAGCTCACTAGCATCAACCAATTTTTCCAACTAGATTTTCTACCAACTTGTAAATCAATTTCTCTACATTATTAATACTTTATATAATTTTATACTTGCATCTCTTATTTGTGTTTACATTGTATTTCTCTCCTAAAGTGAAATACTTCTTGCTTGTCTGAATTTTTACTTCAGGAAATGTTTTAAGACTGTGCAATAATACTTTCTGAGTTTGAATCTTGGTCTTCTCCTTTTTTCAGTTATGTAGTATTGAGGGAGGTATTTAACCAACCTGTGCCCTTATTGTTTTATCTACTTAAAATAGCACTTATCTCATAAAGATTTTCATTCAAATTTTTTAGAATTGTAGTAAACAGCTTCTAAGATGGATTCCAGTGATCCTTGGTTTTCTGGTTTTCACACACTTGTGTAATGCCACACTTTTGATTATGGCAACTTCCTAACTTGTTTCTAATGTATAAAATATGGCAGCAGTGATGGATGTCTCTTCTGAGATTGTTACAAATGACTGTGGCTTCCATCTTGGGTACTCTTTCTTGCTTTCCTTTGAAATGTTCACCTTGGAGAAAGCCAGCTATTATGTCATGAGGTAGCCCTAGAGAGATGCTCACTTGAGTGAACTTGTAAGGAGAACTTCTGAGGTCTGCTAACAACCAAATGAGTTTGGAAGTGTGTACTTCAGCCCCCATCAATCCTTAAAATTACTGCAGCATTGACTGAATGATAGCTTGACTACAACCTTATGAAACATCTGGACCCAGAAGCCCCAGCTAAGCTATGCCTGGACTCCTGACCCACAAAACTTATGAGATAATAAATGTTTGTAGTTTTAAGCTGTTAATTTGGGACATAATTTGTCATCCAGTAATAGATGACTCAAAGAAGAATTAAATAAGGTAATTAAAATTCATAGAAAGAGTTTAAGTACCAAAAAAAAAGTTAACTGCTAATTGTATTGCTAATACTATGGGCCACATTCACCCTTCTCTCTTCTGAATTTTCGTAGGGTAAATACATTACAATCTATAGCAATCCTATGATTATAATTTGGCACCCTAGATTGTTAAATAAATTTTATTTAATTCTCTCTCTCTCTCACTATATATATATATATATATCTTTTGGCAAACACCATCTCTGGAAGATAAAAATTGTGTTTCCACCCTTTGCACCCCAGTACTTCCAAGCATTTCTGTCACCAAATTTTGTCAACTAACTATCTGCTATGGCCTGTCAAACAGAATCCACACTGTGCATGATCTGGAATTCTAGAATGTGCTTGAGAAACTCCTGGGCCAATTCCTTGGGGGTGAAATTCATGGCATTGACACACGGTAATTCCTCATGGAGAGGGATGTGTTGGGGACTTCATGACTTCTAGAGTGGCCCTGAAGAAGGTGCTAGTGCACATCATTAAGAGTCTTGCATCGAGTTTCAGGTTACACTTAAATGTGCCATGCTTTACAGGAATTTAAAAAATAAATAAATAAATAAAATACACACACACACGCATACATACACACACACACCTATATGAATGTAGATGCACATATATGTATGTCTTTGAAGTCAAGACTCTTTTGGCTTTATTTTTTCCACACACTGTGTTAAGCCTATACAAAATGTGAATTTATTGCATGATGAATAAATTGATGCCAGATAGAATGACACACTTTGATCCATTAGACTTGCTTTAAGAAAACTCTGCAAGCTGCAGAACTGGTATTTCTGGAATCCATTTAGGGGTGACTGTGAATTGGGTCAAAGGGAATTAAACAGATGGAATTATCTGGTTTCATTTGAGTGAGTTGAGAAAATAGAGATAGCATAGCTTGGTTTCCATAGTCAGCAGCATATAACCTTTCATTTAATATTGGACCAAATATAGATAATCAAGACCAATTTATATTATCAAAAGTCATTTCAAATGCTAGTAAATACTAAACCCACATAGCACTAGCCTTGAAAGCTTATGTTGTGGAAGAAGAAATTCGAATTGCTTTGTCTGTGCTTTAAATATTGTCAAACAACTAGCGTATTTGTTTATATGCCTTTTTTCATCACTTCCATTAGTTTAAATATTACATGGTTGCACAAATTAAACTGATACAGACATTCAGTTAGAAACCTGGAGGCAAGTTTCTGACCTAAAAAGCACGCAGATTTGGTAGACTGACAGATCTGGGCTTAAATCCAGATTTAGTCACTTGCTAAATTTGTGCCTTTGAGCAAATTATATAAATTTTCTTAATCTCAGTTTCTCATTGTCTAAAATGGGGTAATATTTGCCTCACAGAATTATTTGGTGATTAAATCAGATCATACAGTACCTTCTACACAGAAATCACCAGTCCCTTGTCCATACTGTTTTAAAGCATGTTGATATAAATGGTTACATTAAAAAAAAAAGAAATTTACTAATTAGAAAATACTACAAAAATATCGAAGTTAAAAATGATGCCTGATGTCCAACTAATTTTCTTTGACTGTTCCATGGTGGCAGACCTCGACCAGTACAATGTTACAATGTCAGGAATAATAGCAGCCAATTTGCCAAAAGGACTATGAATGTAGTCTTTGCTCATCATACTTCTAAGTCTCAGAACTGTCAAATTACCCAAAGGAATTTTACAAGAGAAATTATTTTAATCATTTCTGAGGATGTAAGAAGTTACTTAGATTTTCCTCCTTGCTATTAAGTTTTCCTATGTCCCAAGTATATGAATATTGAATGCCCTCTATTTTTATTTTCTTGTTTTTAAATTGTCTCTCAAAATGACTTGGAGACTTACTGAACAACATAAGTTAAATGACACTTTAAAATATTAGGTTGAACAATACTGAAACAACTTTAAATCAAGTGGTTTCTGCATAAATTTATATTAGTGTTTTGAAATGGAGATTTAGGAAATAATCTAAATAATTGATTCAAAATAAATCATTTTTTTCTGCTGTCTTTGTAATCACTCCCTTGCAATTGACTTTAAGTTTCTTGCATTTCTCCCCGTCATTTCCGACAAGGCCATGACACTAGTTAAAAGTTAAGCCCAAATATTCACCTACTTTACACCTAGCATAGGGCTGCTGACAGGGAGAAAAGCCTTCAAATGCTGAGTAACCTTACTGCATGACTGTAAATATCAAATGACTATAGGATGGAAACTGCCTTATCACACTAACTTAACATATTAGTACTCCCTTATATAAAGATAACCATTTCATATCAACTTTTTTACTCAGACCTTCAAAATGCTCCCCCAGCTTCTGGTGGCTCACCTATAATCCATAACTACCACATACACATGAGCATATAACCCAGAGACAGAGAGTAGCACACAAACTCTCAGCTGATATCCTAGGTTTGAGAACACCTTAATCTTCTTCCCGCCAAATCTACTTTCTAACAGCTTCTGTTCAGTTATACTGGGTAAAGTGTGCCCACTCATATCCAAAGTCAAACCCTTTCTTGTAGGTCTGGATCTCAGTTCCCTCTCACATTCTTAAGGATTTTGCTCTTGCAATCGTAATTTATCTCTTGAATTATTAATTTTCTTTTTTATTTCATTTTGTCCTTAGCATACAAACATAATTCTAGTATATTCCATCCTAAAGATTCCACTCTTAATCTCATATCTTATATGTTGACTCTCACTCACAGAAATTATTTCAACAGGGTTGTTTATATTCACTCTCTCCAAACTGTATGCCATTTTCTTTTTTCAACTTGTCCAGTGATGTGTCAGTGCCTACTCTTTTGGTGAAATTGGTCTCACCCAAGTCATACAACGAACTTGTGTGCTGCAAAATCTAATAGTTACTTTTTTGTTCTTGGCTTCCTCCCATTCTTAATAACTTCCAACATAATTGTTCAGTCTTTCCTTCTTGAAATATTCTCTTGAATTCTCTTGAAATATTCTCTTGAATTCTCTTGAAATATTCTGTTGAATATTCTCCCTGCTTGCCCATACTGATACTGTTCTTTTCCATTTCCTCTGCTGGCTGTCCTTCTTTGCTCAAACTATATGTCTTGTTTGCTCCCGGGTTTCACGTAGGCCCTTTTTTGTCTCTATATTGAATCTCTGCCTAAGTAACACCATTCCATACTAGACAATTTTATAAGTACTCTGACAGAAGTATGAACAGTAGAGTGAGGATATAATCATAAAACAGATTTTTCTCCAATTATGCCTTCAAATATGAACTATTGGATATCCTGTAGTAGTGTCTAGGGCAGTGGACATACCTTTCCAGTCACTCTCAGCTGTCATACTTTCAGCCAAATTAACTTTAAAATTGAATCTCATATCCGATTTTATAATTTTTGTCTATCTGTCGTAAAACGCCTGAGGTGAAAGATACATCTACTCGCACTTCAGTGCGGCTCTCAGGAAAGATGGAATGTGCCTAGCACCTATTATTTCAACTTTGGACCTTTAGTCATTTATCTGGACTGCAGGATAGGAAAGCACAGGGCATCCTGCTACACATGGATGGCCCTGAAGTAAGAACCAGGTGCCAGATACAGTTCCATGATAGAAACCCCCACGTTGAGATGGGCCTGGAGCGAGAAGAGGTACACGTTCGGGCAAGGGTTGCTGGTTTCTCAAGGCTTGGTGATTAAGCTCTTTTGGATAGTTGAGGTCCATAATGAATTTAACCCCAGAATTAAGGTTAAATGGTGCGATTATATACTATTATGTCTTATGTAATATCAATGAATTACTGTACCTGCTTAATATTCATTCAATATCCAACTGCCTTCCTGACATTTCCACTTGGCTTTGAAATGGGGGTCAAAATAGAACTCTTAATTTCCCAGTCCCTCCCACACACTTGTTTCTCTATCAGTCTTTCATATCTCATTACATGTCACTATTATCTATCAAATTGGTCATGACGAAAACATGAGTTCTCTTTGATTCTTCTTTACCCTTCACCCCACCCTTCCTCCAACCCAACAACAAGTCTGTCATCTTCATTTTTAAATATGCATTTCACACTCATGCATCTTGTTTAGATCTCCAAGGTTACCAGCTTAGTCCACAGCACCATTCTTTACATAACTGTTGTAATAGCCCACTAACTGGTCTCCCACTGCCATTCTTGTTCCTGGAATCCATTTTCTGCATTCTAGAAACAGTAATCTCTTCAGTGTGAATCTGTCACTCCCCTCTCATAAGCTTCAATGGTTGCCTGTTGCATTCTGAACAAAATGAAAACTCCTCACCATCCCCTAAAAGGCCTTCCATGAGCCAGTCTCACAGCCATCTTTATGTTGTTTGAAAATAACATCTTTATGTTGTTTTAACTTGGAGCCATAGTACCTGCCAGCCTCTCTCCCTGCAATACTCTATGACTGTGTGTATTCATAGCAGTCCCTCTCTATTTCTCTGTCTCTCTCTCTTTTCTCTCTGTAATTTAGGTCTCAGCTTAAACATGTCTACTCTGTGAAAACTTCCTGACCACTTAATCTGTATTAGGTTCCGCTATCTCATCATTCTTTTTCATATGATATAGTTTTAATTCTCTTGTCACTTGTCACTATCTGAAGTCATCTTCTTCATTTATTTGTTTAATTTGTCATTATCTGTTTGGCACAGATAACGCTTTGCATCCACAATTTCCAATATTTCTAAAAATATTAAGCAAATGAATGAATGATTGGATGTTTAGTAATTTAATGTGCTTTAAATACATATCCATGCATCGCATATGTAACTAAGAAATTTTCAAGCATAGACCTCTTTAATGATTGGAATATTTTTCTAGTAGCAGGTTAAGACTAGTTAGAAAGGCTTAGATAAAGGTAATATTTGGATAGAATCATTATTGATTTGAAAATCAACCCTAAATTCTTTGACTCTGAAACACTGTAGGAATGTCTTTAACAGAAACTAATGGGGGAGATACTTAATTCTCCTTTTTGTAACCAAGAAAAAGATATTTCCATTAATAGCAAACTATGAGACTTATTAGAGTATAGAAAATACTCCACTGACAGACTTTGTCTTTCTTTAAATATTGGTTCAAATGAAAATCGATGTCTTTTTTATTTGAAGTTTGGTAGTTAAAAAGCCAAGCTTAGGATACAGTATTTTAAGAGCTATAGAAAAATCACAAAAGCCGATGTTTTACTAAGTTGGTAGCTATAACTGGATAATAAGTTATATGTAATAATAACTGGATAATATCCCAATGTTATAGTGATAGAAGGTTAATCTGAAACTAAGATCCTGATCCCTTATTTCTTAGTCACTGTTCATTTCCTGACACTTGATTTTGAAAATTCAGGGTTTTGTTTGTTTGTTTGCATACAGTGACTACTTTGGGCTTTTTCTCTTAGATTTGTTTGATTACACTGAAAGAATCCTCTATCAGTACTTGGAAAATGACACAAAAGCTAAATTACGAATTATTGAAATAAACTTCAATGCTTTGGTCATTAGGTATGAAAGAATACATAGATGAAAATAATAAATACAAAATAAAAATATTTATATACTTAAAAACTATCTCAGTCAGGTTTAAAGCTACCTTTCCCTTTTTTTTTTTCTCCTTTTATCCCTCCTATCAAATGTTGCCTGGATATTTTGATTCTATTTGGAAAATATCATTAACTTTACCTTTTTATTTCTATTTCCATAGTTACAATTCTAATTAAAACTCTCATTATTTTTTGCTTGAGTTATTTCTGTAACATCCTAAGATTAACATAATATAGGAGGTGATGTTTCTTCATTGTTTAAGATTGATTCAGCCATGCACATCCACCATAACCTCCTTGGAGTTCTAGAAAATTGGTGCATTAATTTGTTTGGTCAATTAGCAGATCTTATCAGGCTCTATCCCTTAGATAGGCACTATACATGTGGAGATCAACTCACTATCCACCCAAATGGTAGATAAATATATAGCTTTATAACTGCTAGAAATGTAACTCATAGAAATGTGGCTTCATTGCTGTAACAACCAGAATAAAAATGAATTCTTCCCAAAAGTATTGAAGAAATTTCACTAAGGAGGTGACATTTTAGGTGGATCTCAAAGAGCCAGTAGGCACTTAATCAAATTATAAAATGTTTGAAAGCTGCTCCTGAACTGAAAGTTTCAAGATAAATTGTTCAAAAACTTGTTAGCAGTCTGAAAAGCCGTGAGTGTAGAATACTGGGAATGCAGGTTAATTGGGGAAAGGAAAGTGATGTGGCTCTAAAACCTAACATTACATATATAGCCAGAAGGTTCTTTATTTTCTGGCTCACTAAACAGGTGCCTTTATCTTTCTACATACCTCTGTTTACATCCATCCAAACTCTATCTTCTTGGTCAAAGAAGATTGAAGAATGCCTGAGGAAAAGTACTGGAGGCAAGTCTGGAAAAGAGGGAGAAACAGATTATGGAGGCTTATATTTCTTTTTCTGAGATAATATAGGTTTCATTCTTTAAACAATAGGAAAGGAACAAGAGTTTCAAACAGTCAACTTGATGAAGGATGATAAGGTCAACTAGTGGAAAAGCTAAGGTTAACTGGTGGAGACTGACATAGTGAGAGATTTCGGAGTTCATGGTTTTGTGAAGGTCTAAACTAAGGCAATGAGAAAGGAAAGACTAAAAGAAGCAAATTCAAGAGTGATTTCTGAGGCCAGAGAAGATGTAGAATCTACAGACCTTGTCAACTGAATGAGAAAACAGAATCTAAGATCAAAACAAGTTTTATAGATGATAAGCCCTTGGGTTAATAGGAACAACATATTTAGAGAATAGTAACACAAGAAGTGAAAGAAAGTGATTTCCTTGAAGGCTGGGGAAGGAGGTGGATAACAGGACACATTTTTAGGCAAGTATCCATAGGCTGATGGGAGATTAAACTAGATGTTTTTTATTAGGCAAGATTTAAAAATAAACATTGGGAAACATTTTTTTCATTAAAAATAAATCTTCAAACATTGTTAGAACTATTAACAATACATACAATATTTTAGACATGACTGAACATGAAATTCTAAGTTTCAGCCAAATTTAAGTAAAATTCTCAATCAAATTAGCTTTATTATTGTTCTAAACTTTTTGAAAATTATATCACTGCTTTACTAATTCTGTGAATTTGTTCCTAGGACTCCTACATGTATTCTGAATTCACGTTTCTTCTGGAATATGCACACCAACTAACTACGGAGTTTTAGTGAATCTTCACTGATCAGTATGAGTCTGTAACGGTTCTCTGTTAAGGATAAATTTTAGTTATTTGGACTAAATAACTTCAAGCTCAAAATGGCCTTGGGGCTTGAAGCTATTTCTAAGTAGTATCTTAAGTGACCCTTAAACTATGTTTAGTTTGTTCTGACTCAAGTTTTCTTGAAGTTGAAATATAGCAAAAATAGATATTTCTGTCTTTTTTTTTTCTTCCAATGTTAAGTTAGAAGAAAAACTATTAGAATTCCAGGGATCTTGCTTATTTTAAAAGTATTCTCACAATAATCCCTTACACAAACTGTTACTTGATGATCATCTACTACTCTAAAAATGACTGAAAAGTCCATGCCTATGGAACTTACAAAACATCAAGGTAATTTCACCTTTTCCAAAGCTTTCTGTACAACTTTATGAAGTTGATCATTCTATGTTTGGGGAAAATATACAATGGGACAAGTTGAAGTCCCAGAATAAGAAATAAATCATTTATGGTAACATTAACAGGCCATTCCCAACAATCACCAAAATTACTTTTAGATGTAGGCACTCACGAATTTCTTTTAGCTATTATTTTGCACCACAGAATGAAGTGGTTACATAAGCAATGCCTGAAAATCTCAACTCCAAGCACAATGTTGCTTCTGAGCCAGGATTTGCTAAAAAAATTCTGGCTGTTTGTTAAAATTAGCCCTAATCTAACTCTGAATTTTCTTTCCTCCAGGTGCTCAAGAGCAAAATTATCTAATCCACAGAACTCTGTGTTAACAGTTTTAAGTATATGTGTATATATATGATTTTTATATTTATTAAAATATATCTACATTTTAAAATCACAGTGAAAAAAGAGACTCCAGATAGAACAGAGAGACATAAGAGCTCTTCCTGAGAAGTTTATTATCTAGTAGTAGAGAGAGGGTTAAAAAACACCAACATAGAATAGCTTAGAATTTGTAGTAAGAAATGAAAATGTGATCAAATTTTACATCACCCCCTCTCCCACAAAAAGTCCTTAGGGAGGACAGAGTAATCAGTTTGCTTAATTAATAAACATTTTAAAAATTAAGAAAAAAGGTCAAAGGTGATATTTTTAAAGTAACATTCATTACTTTTACCTGAATAAAATTTTATTCATCCTTTTTTCACAACCAATGGAGAAAATGTTAGAAAATAGATATACAAAAGTCATTTATACTACTACTAACTAAAGATAATAAGCACATGCCCTTGTGTCTCTTTTCAGCTGTTGCTCCTCTAATTATCTAATTTTATAAATTTACTGTCTTTATCTCTGTGTGGATACTGTGGTATGCCATCCAGATGCCCTTTAGCCCTGAGACATTTTTGCTTCCACTGTTGGGAGTGTTGGAACCACAGGCCCTTGGCCGAGTGGCTCTTTCAGAGTCACTCTCAGCTGAAGAGATCCCTGTGAGATTGAATCCCCTTTTCCAACTGCCATGTAGTTGAACTCCCTCCTCAGCTCGGTTCTGCTTCATTTCCTTAAAGGTATTGATCCCAAGGGCACGCCCTACAAAACTTCCTGCAAGCAAATATCTGTTTCAGAGCCTTGTTTCCCAGGAATCCTCACTTAAGACCCTATTCAAATGATTTTTTAATCAGTTTCCCCCCATGTGAAAATATGCATTACTAACTGAAACCGATATGTAAAATATTTTCAGGGACTTCATGGTCTTTCATCCTATGAACATATTTACTTGATCATTCCCTATTATTGAATATTTAAGACAAGGAATTCAGAAGATACAAGGGAGTTGCAGGAAGGGAAGCATGGACATGAAGACTGGTAGCTTAATTGAGCAAGTGTAGAATAGAAGTGCACATTTACCTTGACAAGAGCAGAGAGTCTAAAGAGCAAGAATGGTAAGGTAACAAATGCAATGGACAATGGAGCTCTGAAAGCCAAAGTAAAAAGTTAGAGTTAGAATAACGAAGGGCAAGCAGATTACCTGAAAAAAAAATGGGGGGAAAGTTATTCTAGAAGGTACATGGGAATGAAGTACAGCGGAGAAAACCTGGAGGCAAGGAAGTGACTAGGTCTCTAGCGCTCTTCCTCATGTGGAGGAGAGACCCAGATGCCTGGGATAAAATGTTGGCTATTAAGTTGGAAAGGGAGGCTCAAGAAACATAATAGACCCCCCCCAAAATGTCAAGTCTTAGTGATAGATTAGATGTAGTGAGGAAAATAAAAAGGGAAAGGGAAAATGACGATAAGGTATTTGGCCTGGGGGACTGGAGGAAGATGAAGCTTTTAATGGTTGGTAGTGAAATTCAGAAAGGGTGACTATTGGTAGCAGAAGGTGATTAACTTACCGTCCGATAGGTTAAATTCTTGGTGTCGGGATTGGCAAGGGAAGATTATGCGGGGGCGGGGGGGAGGCTAAATATATGTTTTCTTATCTGTATAAGATGTGCAAAAATTTCAAAAAGATTTTTAATTGTAGCAAAGTGGAAAACAAAGTCATGTCACAGCAACTGGTACACGCAGGTATGCACAACACTGGAGTCTTTTCAAAAAAGCAATCAATCAGCATATTAACAGCAAGAAGTCTTACCTATTTAAATAAATCGTGTGTATGTGTGTATGCATATATATACACATATGTCCTCTAAGAAAATTATAATTATACATGTTTCCTACAACCTTGAAAACCAAGTATAGAATATCAAATTTCTTGGGACAATAAGCAGATATCCTATTTATGGAGAAATAAATATATTATTTAATCAATACTAAATTTCATTTCTCATAATAATAAAAACATAGACAAATTTTTATAACTGGACCAGTTTTGCCACATTTGGTTGTAACTCATAACATATACTTGGTATTAAATGTAAGAAGAAGGATTATTTGATGAATGAAAAAATAATTAAAGTCGTTTTGAAGAATTAGCTTGGAATGCTGAATTCTTGATACATTGCTCATTTCTAAACTATTTTGACAATGGAGCGTAGTGTTAATTCGTAATTTATTAATACAATCCACTTATATCTGATCCTCATCCCAATTTGCCCAATTATCTATTCATTCTTTACCTCCATAGTGTTCTTGTATAATACATGACGTTCTGGCCTTCCAGGCTGATGTTGGTTGCCCAGGAGCCTTTTGTTTCTTTCCTTGCTCCAAAACCCCATTGAGACATGGGCAACATTTAGGGGCCAGGAGCGCATTCTTTCAATGTTTCAAAAGCTACAGGTAAGATGCCGAAGTTGTATGAGTTTCTCTGAAGCCTCAGTGAGTCTAAGGGACCTTACACTGTACAAAGAAATAAAAAAAAAAAAAACCACTTTCATGATCTGCCTTACATTTACCCCCACAATATAATACCCATAAAAAATCTTTCTTTGTTTTTTCCATAAGGCCCTGATGCAAATTCATGATATCTGAGACAATTTCTGTCTTATCACGCCCATGATTTCCTCTCTATTGCATGTACCTCTTAGCTCTTTCCTCCCCGATATCCTTAATAGAAAGGACTCAGAAGGGTGACACCAGCAACGTGGCTGAAGAAGACACCCTTCTTTGTATCTCCACTCAGCAAAAATTTGGCATCCACTCATGGACAAAGTGCCTTTGCGGGAGCTTTTGTTTTTTCCCATCAAGTAATTTGCTTACCCTTCATTATTTTGTATTTGTATCTAGCTACTTTATTCTTACATTTAACAGAAGTTTGCAAAAGGATTATGTGATGCCCAGGAAACTCAGGGGCCCATGAATTGGTTGCAGAAAATTTCCTTGAGTGTGATATTTATGACAATTTTTTTCAGTCTTCATACACAAAAAGCTAATCCTCAGAGTAATCATGCAAGCCCATGTATCAATTATTTGTGCTATGGACAGAAAGCCTAGATGGTCCAGGACATACTGAAAGTAAGGGAAAAGAGAAAGAAGAATCCTTTTCTTCATACCACCTGAGTTTCTTAACCTGTGGCTGCCTTTAAGCTGTTTAGAACCAGGTTAGCTTTTGAAACTAATCTTAGGACATCTTTGAGACAGGTTGCCCTTTCCCCTTATTCCCTATGATACATTTTTACTAGTACTCGTGTATATGTTGTTTCCCAAAAGATCCATTTTGGGGTACTAATCAAGAAACCCTAACTTCAGGAACGAAGGACAAGACACCAAGTGACCTATATCTTTTTTGTTTGTTTTTTTCCCCTGAAGTCACAATTTGGACTATGAAACTGGTTCTGCCTCTTCGTCACTTTAGGCGAGGAACATTGGCCGAAAGATCCTCTTTAAAGTCCTGGAGTATTGGACTGGACGTCAAGACATTTGTATTTGGGCTTCTTTGGTGCCACTGTTTGAGAATGCTAAGGCATCCTGACTTTGCTGTTTCTTTCCATTTTAATGTAGAATGAATGAGCCCTGAGTCCTGTCAGAGAATATTGTGTGACTGAACTGGAACTTCCTTTAGAAATATTTAGAATTCTCACTCAAAGTTGCATGTCTAAGATAATTTTTTTAATAATGCTATTTCTACTATTTTATAGCTGCTGTGCTATTACATTTGTGCCTATCATTATCACACCAATATCTGTTAATTTTTATTTTTTTACTGAAGTGTAGTTGACACACAAGCTTGTCTTCATCTGATGCTGGAGGGCATTGAGAAACGCTGCTGGTAAAAGTGGCCCTCAACCCCTGACTGGAATCTTCAGACAGAGGACTTACTGCCTCTGGAGGAAATAAATCTGTAGGCAAAAAAAGAGGCATGCTTTACTAGTAAAGAGCTCACTGGTGAGAAGACTAGAAAAGAAAGTAGATAATTATAATATTTGGGAAAAAAAGAAAGTACTAAAGTAATTCCTAACAGTCACCTGCTTGTCAAAGGATCTAAATAAAATTAAAATATAAACATTTGTACTTTCAAAATTAAAGCAACTCAAACTTGATCAAGAATACACTTATTATTTAAATAAAAATAAACCATGGGGTAATTTTAAAAAACAAGTTCTGCTGCTTTATTTCAAAATGCTTGCATGTAGAAATATTCAATAAATTCACAATTTCAAGAGACAGTTCTATCCTGAGAAGCAATATTAAATCAGAGATTTCAAATGTTACTTTGTGTACTATGGGTTATCTAATAAATACCTGATGACTTAACTCTGATAATGACTGGATGGTTAACAGTAATGATCTAAAAAGATATGATGATATTAAATAACATTAATAATGTTTCATTCATTTTTTTCTGTTATTCAAAAAATCAGTGAATTATCATACACAACATCTTTCTTTGAAAATTATCAAAGTACAATAATTAAGTGTTTTTTACTTACATTTTCTAATAAATTTTGATAATGCACACATATGAATAAATGTAACATATATTCAGGTTGCATAGAATAAACAGGAAAACACCAATGTCCAACTTTTACAAGATGGAAAATAGTGATTAATGAGTAATTCAGAAGAATAAACAAAACCCATACTATATAATATTTGTAAATAGCTTATAATTTACTTAATATATCAGTATCTATGTTAACTCTTAATTAATGATATATTTATTTTTATATTGAGGACTTAATTTATCTCAAAGAATCTATAGTTTGCCTTACAATATCTTGGATTCAAAAAATCCCTTCCATTATAAGCCAGGGTTCCTTCCTGTCATAGTTAAAGGTAACTTTTGTATTTATCAGCCTGATAGTCAGTTAAAAAAATCAAATAAGTAGCTCAGAATGTGCCCAGAAAGCCTATTTTTACTGTAATCAATAACAAGAAGAAATTAGCTATTAATTTCAAGTCTTTACCTGCATTCGTCCAGTATCTTATATACATTATTTCATATAATTCTCACAACAGCCTTATAGGAAACACGCATTAATGGTCAGTGTTACAAGGAAAGTAAATGAATTGGAGGAAGATGAACCTTGCCCATGGTCCTGGAGTCCTTAGGATACAAACGTAAGTGTCCCTAATTCTACAGCCAGTGTGTCTAGCTTTTTATGTGGGATGTCTCTGCAATCCCACCTTCCTGCCTGAACCATAAATCTTGCCTGTGAGGATTTTACAAATCTAGTGTCATCTTTCCATAGACATCAGACCTGGACTAGCAGTGCATAATATCTGGCCTAATGTAATCATCTTACGATATAAACTAAAGTTTCTACAACAATGTGGGGAATACATTCTCTATATCATTCCTCCGTATATCCCTGTTTTTTCTTTTCCAATGCACAGCGTAACACTTTCCTTTCAATGGGGAGATGGCACTGACACACTGTGTGAGGAAGACACCGATTTTCTTCCTCCTAAGGAAGGACTACCACAAAATACGTTGTGTCGATAGGTCTGAATAAATAACCTATTCTAGAAGTGAAACACAGCCTATTTTTACAGGCAAGACTATCTTCAAATTTGAGAGAGGTAAACATAGATGACGAGAGCACGGCAGTAACAGGAGAAAGAAAAACTGAAAAAGATTTGGTCTAACTTGCTTCCCCCTGTTTGCAGCTGCATTTATTAATTTTCAGTAGTTACCATTATAACTGCTTTGGTGACAACAGTAATAACTTGTCTCACTGAAATCTTCAAGACAGAAAACTTTGCTTTGCCAAACTAAGCAATTCTGCATTTCCCATTATGAAGGTTAACTCTCTAATAATGGTATATCATCACCAACTATGCTCCTTAAAGACACATATTTCAAAGTATCATTTCCATGCCACATAGGAAATATCATCAATGCTTGAGACTGATATTTTTTCCAAAATACATTTTTCAGTTTTGTTTTCAAAAGAAAATGTGTATGGGGCACTTGGGTGGCTTTGTTGATTAAACATCCAACTCTTGATTTTGGCTCAGGTCATGCTCTCACAGTTCATGAGATCAAGTCCCACGTAGGGCTCCACATTGACAGCAATGAGCCTACTTGGGATTCTCTTTCTCCCTCTCTCTCTCTCTCTCTCTGCCCCTCTTCCATGTGCACTCACACTCTCTCTCTCAAAAAATTAAAAATAAAATAAATAAAATAAAAAAGAAGATGCGTATGTGTGTGTGTTTTCTTCTTTTTCTCTTTACATGAATAGCAATTTCTAGTAGAGTAAGAGTAATATTTCAACAGTTTTGTTCGTTCTATATGAATGGAATCCAAGTAGCACACACATTCACACACACACACACACACACACACACATATATGGTATATATAGTTATGTATAGCATACATAGGTATATATGTATAGTATACATACATATATATGTACATAGTATAGATACAGTACACATATACGGTTATATACAGTATATATATGGTTATGCATTAAGTGAAATAAAATCACCCAGTCATGAGTGATTTGATGTATAATATTAGATATTCTGTAACTTAGAATTGTTTTCAGTCCAGCTTGCAGGGCACAGAGAATTGAGGGGAATTAGTGTGATATCTTGAAAACGTCTTCTAATCCTTTCTTTCGCGAGGGGACGTGACATTTTGGTAAATTAGAAAGTAGAGGGTGCTGGTGCCTTTCAGAAAATGTAAAACGCTTCACTTGGTACTAATGTACATAAAGCAATTAGTTGCTTGTCATGATGGGTGTTCCCTAAGGCAGTGCACTTCCTCCATTAGTATTTATATCTGCATGCCATTATACATTGGGTAGCAATAAATAGATGAGATAGGTTCAGAGAATTACTCCAGTCATGTGCCATCAAGAAAAGAGATATTAGCAAACATTATTAGCATACAGGTGGAGTTGGATCATTTAGTTTCCAGTGGGATATTTATTTTTAAATACTTGCTGAGAATGCAACATTTAAAACTGATTAACCCTTAGAGATGAAGTTATTTCTTTATTGATTAGTAAATATTTTTGGCTACTGAACACGATCATGACAGTTTTGTTAGAAGTCACCTCCTCTCTCTACCCTTCCCTGAATACCCTGCCTGCTCAGCTTAAAGATTAAAGTTTTATTGTATTTGAGAAATACGTACATGAAGAGAAACTCTATTCAGAAATCTTAAATATAAAGGCAAACATGTCCTGTCACATCTTAGGCTTAGGGTATATAGCCAAAATGAAAACAAGAATATGTTATTTTAAGTTATTTCCTTCCAAATATATTCTCTCCCCACCTCCACCCCCGTCTCTTTCTCCACCCAAAGATCTTGAATATTCATGTCTTAAAATATAATCTATTTTCAATTTGGTTCTTTTCAAATATATGTTCTATTTAAAAAGCTATTAAGTTTTGATTCATCAGCTTTTCCAGTGAAATTATTAAAGCATAATCTGCCTCATTCACCAGACTTGCAGAAAATATTTATGAGTGTCTCATCTATTCAAAGTACTGAAAATTATATCAGAGAGTCTGTCCTCTGGGCTAACTCCCATAGGGTTCATATTTTGTTTAGAGCTTGCCACACTGTATGACTCTTGCCTCTATATGGGTTTCTCTCTCATAATTGTTCACAATGTATTTTCAAGCCAAATAGAGTAAACCTGGTAAATAATACTGAAACACTGAAATGCTGAAGCCCTGAACCAGAGTTATTATGGATATGTCTTAAGAATCTTAAAACATTCATAGTTATCATTCATTTTAAAAAGCATAGATCTTTTCCAAATAAGTTCTCATGCTCCATTATGAGGAAGTAGCTAAAATAACTGGTTAATAGTCTTATAAATATTAGACTTATTTTTATAAATATATTTTTAAATATAAAAATTAAATATATATTGATATTGATTGGTAATATTACCATTTAAGTCAATTCATTGTTTTATTGCATACTTAGAAATCCAAGTATTATGCATAGAAGGTAATTTAAATATGTTATCTGACATACAGAAGTTTTGAATTTTAAAGAATTTATTGTATCACCACTCACCTATGATAATTTGGGGATCAGTACATATCTGATATTTGATAATCAAAAATTATCCATGGCTTAAAGCATGCAACATTTCTCTAAATGATACATTCTAAACCTTGGAAATTAACTATCATAAGAACGAAATGAAAGTCACCTTTACTTATTGTATCATTATGGCCACTTGGAGGTAATACATAGATTAAAGAAAATTGGATTCTAAAATATAAATATATAACTCCTAACACAGGAAGACAGAGATGTTGCTGCATGTGCATTGGTGCTTAAATTCTTCTGTTCATGGTCCCTGCACAGTATTGTAGACAGTTGGGTCATTCAGTACACAGAGGAAACATGCAATGTCCTTGAATGATCTTTTCTATTGTGAATCTTGGGCAGGGAGAATTTAGCCTTGAGTATGTACTCAAGACAAAATCTATAGAGAATAAAAAAGACTGAATAGTCTGGAAATATTTCCAGATCAACATCTTTCAAAATAACTCACAGAGAAAAATTCTTGCCAGAGAGATTTACTACTACACATGATGAGCCACTCAGGACAGGGTCTGAGGATTGTCAGCTTTCTCTCCAACTATAAAATCCTACACAATCTTGTTTCACCACTGTTTCCAAATATTAATTATAAATATGTGCTGCCAAGCACTGCATCAGCCTCAAGAAAAGTCTTATTATAAATTAGCTAATGTAACAGAGTTGATTAAATAGTGAATCACTACTACCTGCTGAATATATTGTTGCTGTTTTTCTAAGTAATTCAGTCACTGCAAGCGTAATATCAACTATATCTATCAATTTCAGGGTCAACTATGAAAATCCCAAGCCATTTTTTTCTGTAGGTTAGGTTATTAAGCAGATCATTTTCAACGTTAGCATAAAAAAGTCTATTCCAACCTGTATAAAATGCTGCCAACTCTTTTCATCTACGGCAACATGAGATAAGAGTAAATAAAATATTTCATTTAAATATTATTTTAAAACTTTCTTTACAAAAGTAAAGGCATCAGTTGAGTTATGGTTTTCACCTGGAGGTTTTCACCTCCATTTTGTTTCAGTGGAAGAGAGAAGTGAGTTTGGAAATTGGCAAACATTCCATTTAACAGATACTTATTAAACAATTATTTGGAGAAAAATACAGTTGGGACTGGCTACATAATTTGTGGGGTTCAGTGTAAAAGGAAAATATAGCGACCCTTGTTCAAAACATAATAACTACAAGATGGAGAAGGCAGGGCATTAAACCAAGCACAAGGCCCTACTAAATGTGTGGCCCAGTATAACTGCACAGGTCACATGCTCATGAAGCCGGCCTGGCTACTGTGTGATAGGGAATACCAAAAGAGGAATATGATATTTCTGCCTCGCATAAAAATGAGGAAGGGCATAGGGAGGTTTATTGTGCTATCTCTCACCTGGAATCTAACCCCAGTGATTGCTTTTTTTCTTGGAGATTCAGGAAAGGCTTATAAAAGAATTAGCATCAGACCAGGATCCTGAAAGGTATACTGGGCTTAGCATGATGAGAATGGGGAAATGAAATTATTGTAGATGAAGGCATGTAACTGAGCAGACAGAGAAAGAAAAGAGCAAGTTGTGTTGGATATAGGGTGTAGGTCAAGTTCATATAGAGTAAACAGGAGTGATAAAGTTAAAATTATAGGTTGGGATCAAAATAAGGAATTACATGGATGCTAGGGGAGTGAGTTTGAATTTCACTTTGTAAGCAGATGGAAGCCTTTAAGTAACATGATCACAAACAGGCTGCAGGATGAAATGAGAGCAGAAGATGAGCAGAGATACTAGGGTCCGGTGTCTAATTAGTAAGCCAGTTACACTGGTTATCAGGACCTGGATTAGGGAGACAGCACCAGACATGGAAAACAAGGAATAGGAATAAAAAGCATTGCAATGAAGTACTTTATACACAAGAGACAGTGGAGGATGATTTAAAAGACCATGACTCTCATATAACTCCGCAAAAAAAAGAAGGAAAAATAAGGTTCTTGGACAATTCAGAAATATTTCTCTGAAAAACTGGATGAATCTATTAATAAATTTAGAAGTAGGAAATGCACAATGTAATAAGTGAGTATTTGGTCATATATCAAAGGATAACTATGCTATTTGAGAGCATGTTGGTTCCATCTGTGAGTAGGTAACGATAAAGAAAAAAAATGTTTTTATGTTGTTATCTGTTTCTATAACAAGACAATCAAGGATCATGTAAATGCTTCATATTGTCTGGGTTGAAAATGTTCTCAGCAAATTTAGTAACATCTCTTCCTATATTAAGTGCTATTTGAAAACAATGAGCATCATCTTTCTTTGTGAATCCCTGAATCCCTCATGTTCCTCAAATCCACAAACATGCATATATCACTTACAAAGTACCAGGCAGTGGAAAGTACTGTGAGAGCTTGTAGTCCTCAGGTAAGCCAGTCCTTTGGGGAAACTAGATGATGATACTCATTCTAATAGAAGGCTGGGGCAGCTAGAGGAAAGAGATAATGGGTCTTTTTGAGTGAAAAAAATATCAAAGTTTTCTTCACAATCACGATTCTTGCACTGGATCTTTAAAGGAGCAATTTTTCCATTCATGAATGTATATTTAATGGTCTGCATACATTAAAATGGCAGGGACTTTGTAGCAAACTATTTTTTTATACATCTTCCAAAGACAAATATAGCAAAATCAAATGCATGAATCATAACAAAATATTTTCTGTTCAACGTTTGTGTACCTTTTTGCCAATAAAAGTGGACACAGTGGTCTTTCAAAATTACAAATGCAGTAGTCTGCAAGTATAAAGGCATAATACTCATAGACTTTTTCTGATGCAATTTTTCATTTTATAAGCTTAAATATCTCTTTTTTTTGAAACTCAAAGTCTCCATTATATACACATTTATAACATGCTTGAATATTGCCCAATTGAGCTGTGGATATTTTAGGACAAATATTGGGGGAAGTTATGTTCGATACTAATGTCTATACCATTTAAACAATGGAAGCATCAGGTAAGTAACAACATTTGGACAGCAAGTCAATATGACTATGAAAGGTCTCCAATAATGAGCAAATTCAGACCAATACACAGTTTGAGTATTTGGCCTTCTTATTGACAAAGGTTGCTTTCAATCACACTGTATCTATTACCATATCAATCATCACTCTAAATGAATACAATGTTATCATTGACAAAGACATCATTTAAGCTGAGAAAGTAAAGATTCTAAATAACAAAATAATGAAAGGTAGGTTGTTCACAGCAGGAAAATGAAAAATATACCCTAAGAATCTATGCACAGGAAATCGAAAAAAAAAAAAAAACTGAGGACACATATGGAAATAAAAAATCCTTACTTGCTCACAAGGACCTTGAATAGAGTACAGTTAATGTTACACTGCTATTTATTAAAGTTAATGTAAAGGGGCATTTCCTTTGGTATACAAATTAAGATATGGGATTGAACTGATAAAAATGATTTACATGCAGGATTAAAGTATTGGCAGCTTTATAGAGTGAAATGTCACTATTTTGCTGTACCTTCAAGTTTTACATTTCCTCCTTTGAATCCCTGTCAGCCTTCATGAACAGCAGAGAGTTTAATCAATGCTTGAAGTAGCAATAGCATAACATTGAATATTTCCCTTGCTAATAATCAAAATGATGTTTAGTAAACATCACAAAGTAAAATGACACACATATATGCTAATTATGAAATTACAAATGAAATAGGGTTCATGTTTGAACTGCTGTGCATTTAAAAGACTACATTTCCACTAAATAAACTGTTTTATATTTACTGGTTTTAGCCTTAGGCATTTGGCTTGCCATAAGAAATTCAAAGATCAGGCACCTGAAAACCTGTAGATCACACTTAAAACCATGTAAAACAAAAATTCTGTGATACAAAGCTCTTGTAGGATGAGACTGTGTGTGTGTGTGTGTGTGTGTGTGTGTGTGAATATTCTTCAAAGGTTTGTATTTAGTTTGCAATTTTATTTAATTGTAATGACATATCCTATTAAGATTCACTCTGCTTCAAATAAAGAAAGGAAATAATGTTGTCATAACATAAAAAATGTGAGATATTTGTTTAGGTTAATTTGTTAGCTATCAAAACAATATTCAGGAAACAAAAGAGAGAGAAAGATGGCATAAAATGATGAAGGGGAACCCAGAGCACAATTTCAAGCAGACTCGGCTGAATGAAGGGACCATGTGGAATAGCATGACACATCTGGCCATTAAGGAAAATCATACAAATGAGTGTGAGAAATGGCTGGACAATTTTATGGTGGGGGGTAGGATGAGCGTGCAAAATGTGGAAGCATAAAGGTCACAAAGAAGGGAAATGGGAGGAAAGAGGCTTACAGCAATCTACCTTTATTAGACCAATGATTACTACTCACTTAGAAATTGCTTCTCAGGCCTATAAAATAGCTGAGCTTTAAGTAAAAAGGAAATACTGTTGCTACTTATGAATGTTTTAAATGACCAGGATTCATGTCCCTTTCAAAGGTTTTGAGAAAATATTCTAACTGGAAAATGAAACTTACTTTGCTTTCAAAATAATTCCATAGGTTAACATTTTTTTTGCTGTTATAAATGCAACAATTAAAGTCATAACTTTAAAACTTTTTGCATAATAAGGAGAAATAACAAAAGTTGATAAGGAAAAATTTTTTCCAATGAAATCTTTAATACATATTTTTGCATAACACAAAGCGAGTAATTGTATCTTCAACGGGTGAAAGAAGATAGGACAATTATCCATAATGATATGTTAAAATTAAATGTTATTCTCTCTTGTAGTTTTACTATATTAGAAGCAAGTCTCTTATACTTAACTCATTTCAGAAAGTTCATTCTCTTTCTTATATCTTATATCATTCTCTTTCTTATATATATCTCCCACCATACATCCTAGATCATCCTTGCATATATAGGTCATTGCTTCCTAAAATTGAATTATGCAGGGTAGACTAGCGTTTGAAATTATGTCTTAAGATGACATTGCTATTTACACCTTCCCTTTTGCTTCAAATTCTGGCATATTTACCCTTGATTGTAACTGTATTTGCAAATAATATTTTTTCACATAATTCATAGACTGAATATTTTTACATGGAGAAGTAGCATATTATACCTCTAACCAATGAGACTAGCATTAGCACTGGTCTGGGCCCTTCATTAAATCAAATTTGAGCCTTGATACAGTACCTTACAAGCCTTAATGCAAATGAAAACTTTTGCTGTTTCATGTAGCATATTGTCACAAACTTGTAAAAGCTTCATAAACACCAGAACACTATATTTAATAGCTCCTTTTAGAAGAGTTAATTTATCATCACTAAAAAAATAGGAAAACAATGGAAAATAAAAAAAAAAACCTGCAGTGAGATACATTTTGTCATCTTAACACAGAAGCTTTGGATGATCAGATTACAATACCAGAGTAAAATGGGTATAACACAGACAGATTCTTATCTGATCACAATCTAGAAATGGAAACCAGGAGATACCTCCTGGAGTTTCTAATTAGTGTGAAGGAAGAGACTGCAGGTAGAGCTATTTTCATTCCTCCAGTAAAAAAATAAAGAATTTCCGAAAGAAAAGTTGGTTTGAAGAAAACATGTTGCTTAAATGTAGGGGAAAAATCTCTAAAAATGAGCAAAGAGCTGAAAAGAACTAGCAGGCAGAAAAACATTGCCTTCTAATGGATTCAGCAAGAAATTCTAACAGGGGCACATTAGAAAACCCTGTGGCTTCGCCATCAAAAAGGGAGGAGAGAAGGAGAGCAACAGAAAGGATTTGAGCAACTTTTCTACTGGGTCTCAGACATATCACATGATCATTAGTGAAAAAGAAAAAAGTAAACTAGTAGTAGAAATAAAAGAATTACTACATTTTAGTCAAGCGAGATCATAGAGATCCACACATTATTGTTTACAAATTTGTTTACTCATGGACACTAGAGCTGAAACATCTCAGAAGATTATTAGTTCTAGCCAAGGCTTCCAACAAATATAGTACTTGTGCCTTTATTTTATAGAAATATTTGAAGACAAAAGGAATTTAAAAAATAATTATACCAACAAACATAGCTACTAAATATATGGCTGATACTAATATTATCATTAAAACAATAATAGTTAATGCATATACTTTTATAGATACATATTTTTATTTAATGCCCTTTGGCATGGGTCTCTAAGGAAAAATATTACTAGATAGTTGCTTTATTCAGATTCTGCAACTAATTTTTTATTAAGATGCTGTGGATCTCTCTCTTTAGAAATTTTGTGAAACCAGTTTATGGGAGGTAATAAGGCAGTTACAGTTTACCAGTACAAGTTGTCACTTGAATAATTTGTCCTAGAATATTCTAGTTCATATCATTCTCATTTTATCTGAGGTAACAGCTTATAGTTGTCACCTACACAAGTTATGACAAGCTAGGCAACCTATGGGAATGCTGCACAAGTGCCTATCTCTAGTTTAAACTAAAAGTGCTCAAGAGATTCATGTGTTTACTCCAGAAGTGTTTGTTGAGACACTATTAAAGGCAGTGATCACATGTTATATAAACTCACAAGAACCTTGCAAATAAATGATGCACCCATTTCACAAATGAGGAAGTTTAGGCTTAGTGAGAGGCAGGTGACTTACTGTTGGTCACAAGCCCAGTGACTGGACACTGGCTTGTAGACTTTAGAGCCCACATTATCTCAACAAGCCCATGCAAACTTCCATCACCACTGTAAATCATCTTCTGGAATTCTTGTGTCTATTAACTATCTGATGATGTAATCTTAGGGTAATAAAATTTTAAGTCTAATGACTACACAAATAGGAATATAAAGAGAAGATATTAGAGGACTGATTAGCAATCCATGGATTACTATATGCCATTGTAGATGCTTTAAGAATGGAAAGGAAGAGAGGCGCCTGGCTCAGGTCATGATCTTAGGATTTGCAAGATGGAGCCCTATGTGGGGCTCTGTGCAGGCAATGTGGAGCCTACTTGGGATTCTCTCTCTCTCTCTCTCTCTCTCTCTCCGTCTTTCTCTGTCCCTCCTCTCTCATGCTCTCTCTCTCTCTCAAAATTAAATAAGTAAACATTAAAAAAAAAATGAAGAGGAAGAAACTCAAAGTCACCAAAATATATTTTAGATGAGTAATAGAGTTTCCAAAATCACATCATGTTATCACATTGTGAATAATAATAATAAATATACATACATACACATAGATACACAATATACACATAAATATATGCATATACATACACACATGTGTCTATATTTCATTCCTTAAAACTCTTTACATCTTTTTTCTTCCTCAAGATAAGATTTTTGTTGTATATGTTGTGGATGAGAAAAAAAATGCTCATGTACATACTATTGACTAGTATGATGTTAAAGAAAGAACCTAGACTTTAAACACCTTAACTTTTCAAACTCTATACAAGTTACTATATTGTTTTTTTTTAGTTTATTTATTTATTTTGAGAGAAAAAGAGAGAGAGTGTGTGTGCACACACACATGTGAGTGGGGGAGGGGTAGAGAGACAGAGGGAGAGAGAGAATCCCAAGCAGGCTTCATGCTCTCAGCTCAGAGCCCAACACAGGGCACGATCCACAAACCATGAGATCATGACCTGAGCCAAAATAAAGAGTCGGTCACTTAAACTACTAAGCCACCCCAGCACCCCAAGTTACTATATTCCTAAAAGATGAGAGGTCTTCAGACAATCTCCTGACCTCTGGTAAGGTTACTACATCTATAAAACTCTCTTTCCATATCTATAAAACTAAGAGAATATTTAGATCTAGAGATAATTGTGAAGATTGTGTGCAGCACATTGTACGTGATTAATAAGGAGTAGGTTTCCTTTCCCTTCTACTTTATTTTATCAGTGACTACACTGTTAGGCAGTGATTATTTTTCTCTGGATGTTGGTGTAGGTCAGCAAAGGGGATCCATTCACATTACCAATTTAAGTCCTACCATATTGTGTTATCGGCAAAATTGACAGATAAAAAATTACCTTCTGAATTTTTGGAACAAGGCCATCCAAGGTATCGATTCTGGAACACAGCAGATAGAAACCTTTTGGGGGGATGGAAGAAGGTAAGGTAAAAGAAGGGCCATTGTTTGCTAAGATCATGGCCAATACCTGATGTTAAAGGAGTCTGGTATAGCCTACTTTCCCACAGCAAAGACAGCACACAAATCAGTGGAAAATTTTACTCGGGAAGCAGAAATACCTATATTATTTAGTCACAATTTTTGTTTCTTTGACTATTTATCCTTATGTTTACTTATATGCTTGAATTTTTAGTTTATGAGGAAAAGAAATGGAAAAGCACAATTATTTACTTACTAAGTTCAAAATTATATTGAGAGTCTGTTACATACCAGGCATAATGCATGATATCAAAGATGTTGGCACACACCATCTACTAATTTCATGGAGAATCTGGGAATAATTAAGAAAGAAGAGAATCTCAAACTAAGCAAAACAGTTAAGAACAGATAAATTGATTCTTTAATATTAGATATGGCTTTTTTTTATGGCATTCAAATGCTGTGTTCAGAATGAGGTTTATAGTTAATATATCATTCCCTAAATACGAATTCTTAAATCTCGGTTTATAAAACTCTAATCCACACATTCTCAAATCATTTGCCTAAATTATTAGAAACATGATTTCTGTTAAGGCGAATGGAACTAGTGTGGCTTCAAACTCCAACGAGTGCCTTGGAAAATTACTCCTAAGTATTACAAGTCCTCCCAGCTGCTGATATTAATATTTACCAAAAGGTGAATTTGGAAAATGTCCACAGATGTAAAACAATTGCATCAGCATGGGTTTTATCCTTTTTTGTCCATAAACTAGCACATTGGATCATTTGAAGAGTGTTTTCAAGTAAATGAAGTTTTTCCAGAGGTTAACACTTGTTCTTTTTAACAACTTAAAATTTTTCCCACAATTTTCTGAAAAACAGCAGCCAATACTCATTTTTTTTATAATATAGAGACAAAAAATTAAAATATGCCAGAAACACGTTTTCAAAAATTTATTACACTTAAAAAAAACTTTTTCTGAAATTCCATGGCATTTCTACATATGAAAAAAAAACCCACAAATGGTTTAATATTCTTGTGAAGATACTAGAGTCTATTTTCAAGGAAGAATCTGAGCAATCGCGCCTTGTCTACCTAAGACCGAGGTTCCTTAAAATAGGGAAATCAAGGTGATAAGTTAACATCAAATAATTTCCAATAATAATTGTGATTATGGAGAATGT
The DNA here is from genome assembly GCF_027475565.1 of Acinonyx jubatus. NCBI lineage: Eukaryota > Metazoa > Chordata > Mammalia > Carnivora > Felidae > Acinonyx > Acinonyx jubatus. Next base: position 57,341,138 of record NC_069394.1, read on the forward strand.
CAAATGTTTATTGTGCAATTTTAAAAGGTAATGGTGTGTTACTAATCCACAGTGTCTGTTTTGCTTATTTCCATCTCCTCCTCAGGGTTAACCAAGTAGCACCCTCTAAGCAGACAATGGGTCTTGTTGTACAGTCTATTAACAGTAATTTAATAATAAGAATAACAATAGCAACATTTTGTATTTGCATAGTACATTGTCATTTAAAAAGCATTCTCTTTCAGTGGAAAGGTCTGCCAACGCCACACTGTTTACCTTGTTCTCTCTCTCCAGAGCTTCTGGACTTTTCATTCTTGGAAATGAAATATACTTATAATGCAATATAATAGACTAGTATGGGTTTTATGTTAGAAAAATGTTTAAACCAAGGAAATACAATACAGTCAAAAATAAATAAATCATACATCATTAAAAAAAAGCGTTCTCTTTTACTTACAGTTTTTTTTTATTCAGTCCTTTTAGGAACAACTGAGGTCACTGCCCATGACTGCGGTCAGGTGATGCTCATGCTCAGATCCGGTACAAACTGTGTTACCTAGAATTGTACAACCTGAAAGCTGCCCTTGCAGGTCTGGTCTCACCTGCCTGCCTTCCCAACACTTTTATGTGCTTCCCTGTCCTGCTTCCACTTTCTCCACTACAGTAGCCCTTAGCAGTGCATGATTATGAGTGTGTCACCTGAATTTGTAACCGTCTTCCCAGCCACACTACGATTCTTGATTCTGGGCCCTGTATGTTTCTCCTAAGTATCCTACATATTTATGCCAAGTGCATAGTACACTGAAAATCTTTCGGTAGAACAAATATGAGTCCTTAAAGTCCAGGTGAGGAAACAAAGACTAAAGGGGACAAAAGACCTTTTTTCCAGTACCAATTAATTGTTAGTCCTTTAGCTCTTTGAGATGGAGCTGGCTGCTTTTCAATAAGGAACTAATTTCCTGTGGGAACTGGATTATTAGGAATCCAATGAACTCAAGTAATGTCACAAAAGAAAATGAATGAATGCATGAATTTCATCATATAACAATGTTATTTACTGGTTTCTAACAATTTCGTAATCTTCAACTTTACACTTACCATAAGTCCTCAACTTTGGTCACGTGTTTGGGGTGGCATATTGTGAGCTCTAAGGGTCACAACTTGGCTTTGACATTAACTGTTGGACCTTAGAAAAATTACTTAAATTCTATGTACCCCAATTTTCTCACATGTAAAATACGAAAACTAATATTGTCTTCTTCCTCAGATTGTTGTGAGGATTCCTTGAGTTAATATATGAAAAAAATTATACAAAATAGTACTTGCTAACAGAAAACTTCCAATGAATGCTAGCTATTATTATTATTACCATTTCTATTTATTTTTCTCAGTTTCTGAATAGTTCAGAAGGCTCTGGATTTGAACTACATCTGGCTTTTTCAATTAGCTGTTGCTAAATATTCTCTGGAAGGTAGCCAGCTCTAATGCTGACCCTAGAGAAATTCAATATAGTTGTGCCTACTGGCAGGATTTTCTATTCTGAACATTTTCTTTTTGTAAAATTGTGGTACAGATTCATTTCAAAGTTTCAGCAAGTTGTGTTTCCATTAAGGTAGAGGTGAAGGTGGAGAGCTTTTGTATCATTATAGGTGAGTTGTTTATATTCATGTTTCAAACTTACATTAGTAAAATTCCATTTAGTTTTAATTTGACTTATGTTTATTTGAAAGCTCATATTGATGCGTTAAAATAGTACTCGGCCTTTCTCTTTATATTGAAATTATTATCTTAACTGAAAAGTTGATAAGTAAATTCACCCTACGTCTACACAACATCTGTAATTTGAAATGGAGGAAAGGAAGTCTGTATTTCCAAAGTTGTTACTAATAGCTCACTTTATAGCCATATTTTTATTTTCTTCTGTCTTTAACATCCATTTAGTCAAGGTCATCTCATTATGAAAGATACCAATTCATGCAAATCCTTTAACTTTTTTCTTTTATTACTTTGGAACAATGTGCAACATTACTTAACTCAATTTTGTTTTTAAATTGAGTGAGTTGTAAATAGATCAAGGTTACCAAAAGGTTCTTGGACTACACATTATATCTTTGCCATATACCCTTGTTAGTTTGGAAGACATTAAGAGAGGCCTTACTCAATTTAAATACCCTAAATGAATGTTTAAAATAGAACCATTCATCTAGATATATAACCTACATTACATGAACTAACTGGATTGTCTAAAATACCTAGTTGACTGTTCAACTTCCTCACTTGTTTAGTTGTTTGGCTTTACATGAGCCTATTCCTAAATGGTGTTGATCACTTGAGGATATAAAGAAAATTTATTTTAGACAGAGAAGATAAAAATACAAGTCAGGCATTCCATCCAATGGAGTTTGTTGTAATGGTAAGACAATGAATTAAGTGTACAGGATCTTTTAATGATGAAGGGAATAGAATGTCATTGCCTTTTTTAGTATGATGAATATTTATTCAGAATTGTCAGGAATGCTTACTACCTACTATGTCATGTTCATTAAACATGTTATACAGCAGTCTGTCAGGGAAGGAATCAAAAGATCTGCTAGAGAAAAATATGCTTCACAAGCAACAGAGATCATCATTAATTCAAAAACAGAATACTCCATTCAAAACAATATTTTTTTTCTCCTTCTCACCCAGCCCCCAACCTTCAAAATTCAGTAAGATTGTATCAAAACCAAAATGTAGTACAGATACAATCCAAGACTTTTCCCTTGATACATATTAGAAAATTAGAACAGGATGGTTATATTCCTGTTAGGTGAAGTCTTTAGTACATGTGATAATCGAAAAGAAAAAAATACATATTTATATAGCACTTATGGCTAAAAAAATAACTAGTAACCAGGGAGTATTGCCCCAATCCAGTACTCCAAATTGTATCATCATCATAAAATATTGACAGAAATGGAAGAAGAAGAGAAAGGAGGAGGAAAAGGAGGAAGAAGGCAAGGAGAAAAGAAAGCATGTACTCTTAAGATCTCTACAGCAGAACAGATTGAGTTTTCTTCATCTTGTGACTCAATCTGTTGAAGAATAAATAACATGAGGTAGCTTATTTGAAAGTTTGCATAAAAAGTAGAAAGCAACTTATCATGAATAAATTGACATGTTCAAAGCAGTTATGTTAATCTCTAATTTTCTATCCAAAGTATGGTATATTTATAATTTGCTTACTTTAACCAACTTTGCTCTCTAAAAAGGCATGTCTTTTGCTTTCAAATTTATTTTTAACTTCTAAAAGAAAAATTAAAAAAAAATGTCTGTGAGAGGTTGAAAAGCAACCTAGCTAAGATTTGTTTTGATGTTAGCATGGGATTTGTGGGGAGAAGGAACGAAATAATCCCTGGGTGACAAAGTGAACCATTCTCAAGGCTTTTGGGAGTCCGGAGTGTTGCATTTGTGAGAGGCTATTTAATACTAGCAAAAGAGTCTCCGTAACACCTGCACTTCTCTCACAAGTATTCGCCCACATTTGTTGATTATTTTCTTTGTTTCTGCCAAGAATTACTATAGTGAGGAAAGTTAGAAGAGGTGGATTTGTTTAGGCCCCTCACTGGTGATTAGAATGTGGACAATTTTTATGAAAGTGAAAGTTCACTTTCCTTGATCTTAAGGTGGGAACAGTCATATTTTTCCTACTCACAAAAGTAAAATTCTTGGATGTTACTTTGATATAATACATGTAAACATGCAAAAATTAACCTGTAATATGTATCGAAGATCTGCTAGAAAAAGGTGCTTCATAAATAAGGAAGGTCGTCATGAATTCGAAATAGAACATTTGGGGCACCTGGGTGGCTCAGTCAGTTAAGCGTCTGACTGGTCATGATCTCAGGGTTTGTGAGTTTGAGCCACACACCAGGCTCTCTGCTGTCAGTGCAGAGTTCCCTTAGGATCCTCTGTCTCCTTCTTTCTGCCTCTCCCCTATGTGTGCATGTGCTTGCTCTCTCTCTCTCTCCCTCAAAAATAAACATTAAAAAATCGAATATTTACTTAGAAGTAATAGATTTTTTTTTCTGCTCCTCAACCACCCCTCTGATTATTTTTTCTTACTTTCCCTGGTATCATTATCCCAACCTTCTCTCAAATTCATGTCTTTAGAGAGACAAGGGAGAAAGAAAGAATGAAAAGGAAAGAAAGAAAGAAAGAAAGAAAGAAAGAAAGAAAGAAAGAAAGAAGAGAAAAGAAAGAAAAGAAAAGAAGAGAAAATTGTTTTTCTTGTTTGAATAAATTTGTTCATTTGAGATGCTTGTTGAGACTAAAATAAAAACTGTTGAGAAAAAATTATTTAGAAAAACTGCCCTGAAAATTATAAATAGCTACTATACTTGAGCAGGAAGAAATAAAGATTCCTTCCATATAGAATTACTAAAATATATAATATTTTTTTAATATTGGGGAAAAAACAAGTGTAGAACAACAAAAAACCTTAAAAGGTAGTATGTATGCAATCCTCTGCCCTAGAATGGTATTATCTAGCATTTCTATATTGATATAGAATAATTATGATTAATGGATACAATGCCACATCATAAATCCAGGAAGAAGCTTATAAAACACCAAAGAATTGTTGAATAAATATTGTTGAATTGTTGAATAAATATGTCTCATATTTGAGAACGTTTCATTAGACCATAATTCTATAAACATAGGCAATCTATTATGGCATACAGAGGTTGACAAAGATTACTTCCTTAATCAATAACTGATTTCCTACCCTGCCAGGTGACAGTCTTCTGCACTTGATGATCTGATCTGGAAATAAGAGTTATCAAAATATCAAGTGGTCATGCAGCTAACATTGGTTAGTTATTGAAAGAAAAATATAAACACACAGGCAATTCCAGGAAAAGTTACCTATTTTTCTGTGCTGAAGTTTGTCTAAAATTAGTCTTGTTTTTCAGTTTTATCAATTTTCATATTTCTTTCGCCATCATTATCGTTTTTCAGTTGTTCATTTAAGAATTCTTAACATCACCTTGACTTTCCTTTACCTCCTCATCTCCTGTCATTTCTCCTCTCACATATCTTTCAGATTTGCCTGCTGTACCTGTCCTCATGCCACCAGCCAATCTAGGTCACTATCACTTCATACCTGGATTACTATGATAGCCTCATGACTGATCTGATAAGTTTCTCTGTCCTCCAATCCATCTTGCATACTTTGGACAGACTAATTTTGTAAGGGACCAATTTCATCATTTTACTTCCTTTGGTCAAAAATTGAAAAGGGCTTCCTCCTACCTACCATATTGAATCCAAATTCTTCTGCTTGCCTTTCAGAGTGTTTCATTACCTGAATTTTTCCTCCCCTTGCAAATTTATTTCATGGTATTATGGCAGAAAACCTGTCAAAACTGTCTCCTCTTTGGCTTTTCCAAATCCAATGATTAGTCCATAAATTTGCTATGTACCCCCTACTCCCAAACTTCATCCAGTGAGAAGGTTTCCTTTGCTTCTCTCATATCCAAATACCAGTCATTTTTTAACGACCAATCATTTTACACATTTCCTGGAAACCATTAATTTATATTGATCTCTTATTCCTTTATTTGAAGTATTTATCCTCAGTTTCAATACAGTCAGTATTTCATACATTAATAATTTTCACCTCTGAAACTCTTTCCTGCGTCAGGCACTGTGCTAAATGTTTTACAGACATAGACTCATCTAATTTCACAAGTCTGGGAAGTAGAGACCTATAATGCCTGTAGTTTAGTGTTTAAAACCTAAAGGTTTCAGAAACAATAAATGATGCTGAAGATCCAATATTCTCATTGTAAGAAATCTTTTATTGTGCCTAATTTAAGATTGCCATATTTAGTAAATAAAAATACAGGAATAAAGATACAGTTAGACTTTAGTTTCTATTAAAACTCAAATATTTTTGTATAAGTATGTTCCATGCAGTATTTGAGAGTTATTCATACAAAAATATTATTCATTGTTTATCTGAAATTTAAATTTCATTGACTTCTTTGTACTTTATTTGGCAACTCTAGTCTAAATCTCATGTGGATTCTAAAGACTTCATACTAATCTTAATTTTTCATGCAATATTAAGATTATAGGAGCCTATGGGTGGCTCAGTTGGTTAAGTGTCCAACTTCTGCTCAGGTCATGATTTCACGGTTCATGGGTCAGAGCCCCTCATCAGGCTCTGTGCTGACAGTGTGGAGCCTACTTGAGATTCTCTTTCTTTCCCTCTCTCTGCCCTTCCCCATTTATGCTCTGTCTCTCTCAAAATAAATAAATAAATAAACTTAAAGAAAAGAATATGGACAATACTAATATCAGTAATACTAATACTCTTCCCTCAGGCTTAGCTTACACTTTTATTAAAAGTAAAACAAGAAGTTGGTACTCTGAAATTTCTTCTAGATTGCTTCAAACATGTGAATATTAGACATAAAATATAAAAATAAAAAATAAGTGATATTCAAAACAAAATCAAGATTTCTGAGACCAAAATTAAATAGAATTAAAATGCAAAGCAGTAAGTGGGGCTTAAGCCACATGTCCTCTAGACTGTTAATCAAGAAGCAGGGTGAGAAAGCCAAGTGACCGGCTCATGAAGGACAATAGAGAATAAAGATGCCAAACATGAGGTAGAGTTAGGAATCACGTTCCCTATTTAAAACTAAGGTTTAAGGTAGAGTTTTTCCACTCACGAGAAGAGGCTGAATAAAAGCCATTACCAAACACATTCTCAGATTATGGCTTATGTGATATTGATGCTTATCGAGGTGGCTTACATTAAGATGCTATTATTTCTAATTTTACAGACATTCAAACAGATACAAGTTATATGCTTTCCCATCATTGCCTGGTTTAAAAGTCAAAGACAGAATGAAATTCAATTTTGTCTTAAATAAAAGATAAGTCAGTTAAGCATCCTACTCTTGATTTAGGCTTAGGTCATGATCTCAAGATTGGTGCGATAGAACCCTGTAGGGTGCTTTGCACTGACAGCACGGAGCTTATTTGGGATTCTCTCTCTCCCTCTCTCTCTGCCTCTACCCCACTCGCTTTCTCTCTCTCTCTCTCTCTCGCTCAAATTAATACACTTAAATAAATAAATAAATAAATAAATAAATAAATAAAAGATAAGCATTATTTGCACTTCGAAAATAGAATTGTAATAGACGATAATGACTAAGTGTGTCCAAATTGTCCTTTTGAGCCCTTTGCAATTATAATATAGATATATTAACCTACTTATTCTACATGTGTATGTGTTCTTGTCCACACATTATCCACTTTAAATGTGCTCACCTACGTCTTCCTGGGTATGAAGATTTCTATGTAGGGTCTGGGTTTGATTAGTTCCTGCCATGGCTCATTTGCATAACATGGACTATGCACCTTAGAACCTATACCTCTATTTCCTGCTGAGTTTTCAAAAGCAAGTTTTTTTTCCTAGCTCATTATTTGTCTATTCACATTGCTTATATGTATGTTTTAAAATTTATATATTCAAATCTAACGGTTTTACTTTTTGAGTTCTACCTTTGTTGTCATCTTAGAAAAAATTGCCTCTCCCTAATATTATAAAAATATTCTTCTAGAATTTCTTCTGGTAGTTTCTTTTTTAATATAAAAACTTGATTTAAAAGGGATTTATTTTTATGTTAGGTGTGGGCTATCCACCCCCCCCATTGTTATCCAGTTGCCTCAATATCATTCCACCGTCCATCTTTTCCCACTTATTTGAAAATTCATCATTATTATATATTAAATTCTCATGGATATTTTGGTATATCACTGGGGACTAGCTTATTTAAATGATTTTTAAAAATTCTTTGCCACAATATTTTGATTGCAATTTTTTTATTCACCCAACCGTTAATTTATTGTAATTAAAATTTTAAACTTAAAACACATACAGTTCATTGGTTTTTGTTTACTTGTTTTGTAGTGTTTCTGGTGTACAGTTCTATGAGATTTAGACATGCATAGATCTGGTAATCACCGTGAAAGACTGGAGACAGAATAATCCCAACATCTCAAAACATCTCTCCATGCTGTCCTTTGTATGTTTAAATTATATTTCTCTAATGACTAATGGTGTCGAACATCTTTTCCTGTCCTCATTTGCTATCCTCATTTCTTTCTTGGTTAGCATCCTGTTCAAATATTTTAGTCAATTACAAATATTGTTTTTCTGTCAACTTTTAAATTTTCTTAAGATTCAAGATACACGTTCTTTGCCTAGTGCGTGATTTGAAAATATTTTCTTCCAGTCTGTGGCTTGTCATTTTATTCTCTTAATGTCTTTTGCAGAGCAAAAGTTTTAATTGAGATATAATTTACCAATTTTTAAATTTATGATTGAACTTTTGGTTTTATACCTAAGACTACTTGGCCTGATTAAAGGTCACAAAGATTTTCTCCTATGGCTTTTTTCCCCTCAAAATGTATACATTTTATATTTGTGATTTACATGTACATTACAATTCATTTTGAGTTTAAATTTTGCATGGAGTGAGAAGTGCAGGTTGAGTTTGATTTTTTCCATATGGATATGTCCTCTTGTTCCAGGATCATTTTTAAATGACTTTCTCCATTGTCTTTGCAATCTGATGGAGTGTCTTCCCTCATCTTTTATTCATAAAAATTTATAGCCTATTCTTTATTGTTAATTATTCCAAATATGATTTTGAATTACTTGTTCAGTTCTTATCCTACTCCTCAAAAGTCTACTTAGAATTGTAATTAGAACTACATGAAATTACATTGATTAACTGAGGGAATTTATATTCTTAAAATAGAAATTTTTATACAGGTTAATCTTACATCACTTAATAAACTTTGATCGTTTCCTTCATATGGATTTCCAAAATGTACTTAGTTTCAGGAATGTTACATACGTGTGACTATTGTGAATGTAATATGCAGCTATCAGAGAACATTTTCCAAATGATTATTTCTATTGTGTAGGAAGGCAGGTTTTGTACGTTTATTTGTAATCTATCCATGTTTCAGAGCTTGTTCTTTCTGAAAATTTTTCCATTTATTCCCTGGGATTTTCCCAATGTCCATTGCATTGTATACAAATAAAAAATTGGCTCTTCTTATCCCATGTTAGTATTCATCATTCCTTCTTATTTTGATTGCAATGACTAGAACTTCCAGTATGCTGACACCAGACATCTTTAACCAGTCCTCACTTAAGTGAGGACTTTAACCTCACTTAAATGAGGATGCCAAATTTCATCTTAATACTTATTGCACTGTTGGATTCAGACAGATACACTTTAGGAATCATCTACTCATGACTTAACAGGTATGTGGGGGGTTTTGTATTCTTTAATTAGGGATTGAGGTTGTGTATTATATATGCTTTATTTTATACTTTTGATAAAAGCAAACTGTATTTTACACTTTATTTTTATATTATACAAGCATCGTACATGGTGGTAGAAAGTGACACGTTCAGTAGTACTCCACAGTTATATTTTGTATTATAGATACTTGGTAGTTCTTGTGGGACTAACTATAGTTTAAAACAGTATTTCTAGGGAAAATACTTTGAATTCCCAACAACTAATTGATGTATTAAATAAAGAATGACTCAATCTACTTTTAAAGAAACACTTCAAAGAAATTTTGATACCTGTTTCATTTCTCTTCGTGTATTTGTTATCATTATTTGTCATAGTTCTCTGATATCTGATAAACGTAATGCTGGAACTGAGAACAGGTCATATATTCAGTCCGGCTTATGTAACCATGAGGAGCTCTAAGTTTTTCTTTTATCTGTTCTCTTAGTCACATCCCTTTCCCCAAGGAACTTAATTCATAGGCCTCCTGGACTTCATCCTTTCCAGCTAAAATAACTCCAAGATTTGAGAACTTTATCCCAGTCAACGAGTCAGGTATCTGCCCTTTCTATTATTGCTCCTTTCTTTCTTCTGGTATCTTCCCTATTCTTCCCTAATATTACTGTTCAGGTATAATGGTTTAATTACTAAATTCTACTGCCTCTCTTTCATCTGGCTCTTTCCTTTTTTTTTCTAGCATTTTCCCAAGTATGACACACAAACCTAAAGATCAAAGACCAATACAATATTAACTGAACCTGAGCAAACTGTCTTAGAAGGCTACTCTCAGTAGAATTTCTACCCATCAGACAACTTGCCAACATGTATTCAAAACCACCCTGAATCTGAGTAGACATGAAACCTCAGTGAAGAAAAGCCTGGAAGAGATTCTCAAAATGTATGCCCTAAGAGTTTGTAAGTTGCATTGTTCTCACAATGTATTATTGTAGCCAGTTTGGAAAATACTAATAACTAATATTTCTGGAATCATCCTGGCCATCTAAATATATTCATTCATGTCATTCCCACAACAGGACTTTGAAGCAGATAACTATTAAAAATCCCTACTTTAACCTACTTTACTGATCGAGTAACTGGGACACTGAGAGGCTTAATATTTGAAAAGATCACATACCCAACACATGTTACAGGAAGTTTAGAACCAAAATTATTTCATTCTAGAGGCTGTGAGTGTAACCATTAGGTTAGTGGTCTTCTGGTGATTTCGAAGGATCTTGAGTTTACCCTTGAGAAGCCAGAGTCTTAATGATGCCTAGGGTTAGATTGTGTGAACCTGGAATTGCTGGTAAACTCTATAGAGTCATACATGGGGACCCTGGGAGTCTTTGCCAGATCTTGGAACTTCCAAAGATTGCAGCCCCATTTCCAGATTATATCTCAGCCTTAACCATTGAGAATGCTTAAATATGAACAGTAACATGAGTTACCTAATCCACAAAAGGAGAAAGAGGTTTCCCAAAACAATATGGGTAGTTGGAGATAAAAGTGCAGTTCTAAATTTCCCAGAGCACTTTATGTTTGTTCTCAAACTCGGGAATTCTGAAGATGATCAGCCATCAAAGAATTAATATGTTTGACACCCAACCTGAGAAACAGACTTTGTAAAGGCTAATTTGTCAAAATCATATTCAGCAGTCAACACATGGTGGCTGCATAGGACATCAAAAGACACAAAATGTGGGACGTCTGGGTGGCTCAGTCAGCTGATCGTCCGACTCTTGATTTCGGCTCAGGTCATGATCTCATGGGTTCCTGGGATGGAGCCAGGCATGGGCCTCAGTGCTAGCGATGTGAAGCCTGCTTGGGATTCTCTCTCTCCCTCTCTCTCTCTCTCTCTCTCTCTCTGCCCCTCCCCTGTTCACACGCACGTGTGTGTGTGTGCACACTCTCTCTCAACATAAATAAATAAACATTTTCTTAAAAAGACACAAAATGAGTTTGATATTAGCTACATTTTTCTGCATCTCTACTATAAGGTAGACACTATCCCAATGCTTTCAATCATTTTTTAAAACGTTTGTCTCACATTATTGGTGGTGAATTTGATTTTAGTAAATTGCCTGTTATTGTTTCAAAGCATTCTCTAATCTAAATGGGTGAACTACTACATTTATTTCTAAGGTTCAGAATCAAATCCACATTTTATCCACTAAAATGAAGATAAGTATCAAAAACTTTACCTTTGTTTTACAGATGAGGAAGCCAAGGCTTCTAAGGTCTCATAATCATTAAAGGGCAGAACCAGGTTGCAAACCTAGGTGGTCATTGGTTCAAAACCAAACAAAAATAAATCTGAGATTCTCTGTTATCCAAAGTAACATGTTGATATTTGAACTCAGCTCTCATTGTATCGAGCACAGTCTCTCCTCCAAGCTAGATTTCTTCAGTTCTCTCTACCAATGTTCGTATGGAATAATTTCAAGACTTCTTCACAAGCCCGGCTATCTCCTTGTGAAGATTTGTCACGATTCTTTAAAGACAGATACCAATAACTGACCACTCTTGTCTGCTAGCAGACAATTATCTCTCACATCTTAACCACCCCGGGCTTCGATTTTCCACATATAGGCTTATAAAGTTTGCTTAGCTATTTCAGAGTTGATGTGAATTTCAATGAAATCACATTTTAAAACATTTTAAAGTATGCATTGCTATATAATTTGTATCATTATTAGTATTATAAGAACAGGTACATTAAAGCTTAATACTGTTTCAAAAATTATTTGTAGTCATAAACCTTTCTCTTAAAAGACATAATATTCTTTCTATTGACATACATTTTGCATTCTTCAAAAGAACTCTAAGTGTTTTCTAAGTATTAGTTTAACATTTTGTACGGTGCACAGATAGAATGTATTTTGTACTATCTCTAATTAAGATCGAATGTATTTTGTACTATCTCTAATTTGCAAATAGAAAAAGACATGAAGTAGGAACCATTTGGTAAATTAATGAAACATTTAACAATTATACAGATTTTGCAACTCCAAATCAGTACATTAAGGCTTTTGATTCACTTATCTTTAATTCATGTGTAGTTCATTGATGCAAATGTTTTGGCTATAACATTTCTATTGAATCAAACATATGCTCCATTAAAGACTCCATGTGACCTTAGGGCCTTATCTGACTTTTTAACTTAACTGAACTGAAATGATATTAATGATGGAACAAATTCTCATTTCCTGTAAATTTTTAGCATCCTTTCATACTATTGCTTATGAAAATGATTGCTCAGTAACCACTGGTGGCAATTTTTAGTACAAGGTAAACTCATGGGGCATTTGTCTATCTAATTTACCTGATTAGCATAGAGACAACTTCTACAATTTATTTTATTTTTAATTTAAACACTAAGAAGCATAACAAATATATAGATAAAAATGATATCACTAAGCAACACCAAAAAATTAAGTCATTATTACTAAAAGTACGTATTGAGGTGTATATTTCTAGATATTTTTATGCACTTATTTGCATATTTTATGCAGTTATGTTTTACGGTATGTTTTCTTACCTAACTACAAATAGTGAACATTTCCCAAGTCAATAAATACATTTTTTACAAAATTATTTTTATTAATCTCTAGTACGTCAGCGTATAAATGAAACAAAATTTTCTCGATCACTCTATTGCAGGGCCTTCAAACTAATTCTAAGTTTGTTTGTTAAGTGATATAACAACAGTTATATTGGTGGTTAAATCTTTATTCTAATGTTTTACTATATCCTAAGGATTTGTTACATAAAAGGAATCACAGAATTTTCAAAGTTTTAGACATATATTGCCAAAATAATTCATAGAATAGTTCTATGGATTCTGTGAATTGACATTCCAAAACTACATGTTTGAAGATAACACTGGCTGTAGTCATTTTTGAATTAAATCTTTCCCAATTCCCTAACAGATTTTTGATGTCTTCTTGAAAACTGCATCTCTGTCTGAGTCAGTATATATTTAATATGTGTAGGACTCTTTTTCTATCTTCTCCTGCACAGTTCTTGTTCATGTTCGTTTTTTTATTCTAAATGGAATTTTCATGTTTTGTCATGATTTTAAGTGTTCTTTATAATTTAAGGATATTAATCTTCTCTGTGTTTGGATTTTAAGTCTATTTTTAAATTTATAAGTTTTCCACATGGAAGTGTTTTTGGAACATAGAGGAGGTAAAATTATTTATCTTCCCTCTTTAGACTTTTTCAGTTGTGCCTGAGAATTAAACTGATATAAGACAGATTAACAGGAGAAAAGTATACAAGTTTATATAAGTTTTACATGACGCAGGAGATTTCATAAGGAAACGGAGCTCAAAGAAGTGGCAAAATACCTAAATGCTGTTATACTAGGTTGAACAAAGGGAGGCAATTGTGAAAAAGAAACTAAAATAGATGGAGAGGCCAAAGGAAGATAAAAATTATTTTAACAAGGTCTGTTTGTACAGAATTCTCTCAGCTTTGATTCCCCATTGAAGAATATTTCTTTTCTCCTGGTAAAGGAAGGGCATCTTTCACATGGGAATTTTTATCTCCTGTTTTCAGAAGAAAAGGGCAGATGAAATGCTTGGCTTGCATTTGCTGTTTGCTTGTTTTTTAAGGGCCTTTAGCATAAAAGAATCCTTATGCCATAGTGACATATTTTGGAATGACATGTTCTATCTACCACTTTCAGGAATATAGGTTTTTTTTTTTACTTCTCCTTATGGAAATATATTAAAAATGTGTGTAGCTGAATTGATATTCAAGCCTATGATCTCTGCCTTTGTTATAACTTTTTAACATCCTTTCTCACTATAAAATCATATGCATATATATAATGTAACATTCTTATTCTGTTTAACAATCTTAATCTATTAGGAATATATATGATTCTCAAAATCACTCTGTAGCCATTTGATCCAAAATGTTTATGAAATAATCCATCCTTTTCTACTGATTCAATCTGTATCATATTTTTGGTGTTTACCTTAGATCTATTTCTGAGGGTTCTCTTTTCTTTCATTCATTTTGTCTCTTTATTACATTAATACCACATCATTTTGAGTCAATAACATATTTTAATATCCAGTAGGATAAATTTCTTATTACTCCACTTTTCTAAAATAAAACAAAATCATTATGTCAAGTTCCAAAGGAAGTCCCACTGGCATTTTGTAGGGATTATATTAAATTTATTCATTAATTCTAAAAGAACTGGCATCATTATAATGTTAAGTCTTCCAAACAAGGATATGGAATTTATCTCCAGTTATTCATGAATCTTTTATGACTCCCAGTAAAGTGTTTAAAGTCCTGAACACAAGTACTTTTTTTAGTTTTAATAAACATACCATGGTTATATAAAATGTTAACATTAAGGAAGCTAGATGGAGGACGTATTAGAACCCTGTACCGTATTTGCAAACTGTCTATAAATCTGAAATTATTCCAAACTTTACAAATGTATTAACACTATTGTTTTTGGTTGTTTCTTTCCCTTTAATGTGTGTTTCAAACACACATTACTGGACTTATATAGAATTTCATGATGACAGGAGCTGGTGACCCACCTACCAGCCATATAAGAATTCACCACTTCCGGAAACCTGAATACCAACCAGAAAACCTCAGCAGAAAGAAGATAAGCACTAAGCCAAGGATGTTTCTTAGAATTCTTACTTTCCTTCTTCTTTGCCCTCCTCCTCTCTCAGGAACTCTCCACGTATAAGGATATTCAGGATGTTAAAAAGGTGGGGGAGTACTGTCTCACCAATGCAGACAGGTATATGGTAAACACCATGCCCCAGATGCAGTTAAAAAGATGTAGAGGCACAAGCCTGGGTCAGGCCTGTTCAATAAATTAAAAAAATAATTCTCAGTAGCCCCCACGGAGGGCTGGCAGGCCCAGGAACGCTAAGCTAGACAAGCCAGCCTAGTTAAGCATTGCACATTAGCCCTGATCACTCCTTGTCTAGACCATGATACTCTCATCTAGTGACAAAAGGGGCTAGCTCTAGAAATAGGCGTTATATTCTAATTCTGGCACTTAGTAGCCGTATATGTGTACAAGTCACTCAACAGTTTGAAGCCTCAGTTCCTGTCAGTGAAGTTGTGTTGCTTTTTCACATTTCTGTGCCTTTTCCCACCGGTATTTGTATAATCTTGTCAAACCATAAAATGATTTATTGAAATGTATGATAAGAGATGACAATGAGGTAGCTATTGTTCTAGATGCTGGAGATACACTAGTTTCTCTCACACTCACTAGACTGACTGACTTGATGGCAGGAAGCAATTTCAATTTGCTTCGCTATTGCCGGCTCCCAGCACCAGCTAGCTCTACTAAGGATTCAATGAATATTTAGCAAAGAAATTTCCTTGACAAGTGTAGCTTCATACATTGTAAAACTAGTGAGGTTTCCTCACCGAGTGAGAGATACTCTGACCTTTTTCCTCTCCCTAAGAAGTCCCGGGGTCTCAGGAAAATTCCATTTGTTGTTTGGGACAGTATGAAGGACAAAATTTATGACTGCACAAGAGAGGAAGGGAAGAAGGAAAGCTCTCTTCATCAGGTGCTGCTTTTATTACCTTTCCTACACCTTCTGCCATCACATAGAAAAGTGCATGCATCTAGTTGAGTTGTCATAGCAGAAAAGTCTGATGTTCTCGAAAGAACATGAATGCACCCATGGGAATATGTCTGGGAAATGAGAATGTTTGCCTGTTGTGAGCTTCATACAATATTACGGAGAGTAAGATCATATTTGCCTGGCCCGTCAGGAAATTCAGATGAAAGGGACAGTGCTACCCCAACGTCTGAATGAAATACAGGACGCCCTTTGGGTTTGTAGACTCAGGATTCCCAGTTTTCAGTATTTATTATCAACATGACATGTGCTCAATTGATTGATGCTCCTCTGGGTTGCTCCAGCTCCACTAGCTTCATTCCCTTGGCTGCTCTCGTTATATCAATGGCCCAGGGCTGGGAATACAAGCTCTTTGTTAAGAGATGGGTTAACAAATGAAAAAAAGGTACTGAAGAGGAACCAGGCCCTAATGTAGACTTCCTCTCTGATATAATCAGAAGAAGTAAAAAATTTAGGGGAAGCCAGAGGAGACCTGTGAGTTGTCTCGGGTTAAAACCAAAAACTTTTATGTTTGCCCAAGTCCAGGAATCTTTACAAATTTCATTCTTCAAGACAGAATATTACTGAGCATCCATTTATGCACTCAGAAAATGAGTGGCTACAAGATTTGGTGTGGGTTAATGTGAAGATGATGACTAAGGTATAACTTTCAGGAATCTTCTTCACATCCACGTTGTTATTAAGAGCTGGTGCTGGTAACACTGTAAACATATGAAAAAAAAATCTAAAGGGTGTTGACGGTTCCCTAGAGAGATCCCTGGTCTCCAGTTTCCCTTATGTCAGAAACCAAATACTGCGTTTGACACAGAATTCGTATGCACAAAATATATTGTAGAAACCTTGTTTCAGATGTTAAGTTTCCCCCATCCGCAAAACATGTGGTTACTAATTGTTCTTAAAATTAAATACTGTGGTAGCTAGCACAAGTGAGAAGCCAGCCACAATATGAGAATATATAATTAACCTTTAGACAAGTGTAATGGACATGATTTTAGGTCTGCCTAAGAGCCAGGTTCTAGCCAAACTTAATTCTTGGACAGTGATGAAATGCAGGCTGTTGTGATCCTGCTTTTCAGAGGAGGCACTTGGACAAATGGAAAAGGCAATCAAAGATTTGTGAGCCATGCTTAGCCCATTTATTTTTGACAGGGTATTTTCTGAAAGCGTGTGTGCTTGCACACGCGTGTATATTTGTGCATTTGGTTATCAAGGTATTATCCAAACTATACAAACAGGAATTTTTGCTTTGAAAACAAAATTAAGCAAGTGCTACTAAAAAATTAATAAGTGTTGGTTCTTTATGTGACCTCCAGTTATGGCATGCAATTCTGGTCGTCCTTTCTTAAAACAATTATAAATAAAGTTTTATATTGAAAGAGATTTTAGAAAATATATAGTAATTCTACTGAAGCAAACTTGTCAGACCCAACTCATAACTTCAATCCTGTTCAGTTATTTAGGAGATTTCATAGAAAATCAACTTTATTTTTAAATAGCTATTTTTTTAAATATAAGTGTATAAATTGTGGTTTTTATATCAGATTGTTGAAGACTGTACCTTACCTCCGACACACATTTCTGATACACAGGAAGGCAAGAAAAGAGCTGATTAATTTCCAGTTAAAATATTTACTGAGGAAATTTCTGAGTTATCTGTTCTTTCTCTTCTCCCTTTCTTTATAATATTCCCCTATTGACCATAAAGCAGATTTTAAGCTGATATGTGCATTTAGTGAGGAGGCATGTTCTTAGTTATGAAATGCCGTTAAGTAGAAGCACATTTATATCTTTTTCTCTTATTGATGAGTTAATTTACTTTTTATTCTTAACCACCTCCCAGCTCATTTTCTATTGCAGTGTTGTGGTTTATATAAGAAAAACTGTTACTTGTAACTTTAGAAGTAACTGATGTTCATAATATTAAGACATGAAAAGTCTCCATAACTTATAGCCTTCTATGCGAGGAGGCATGGTTAGTTTTACCTGAAATAGTTTTATCTGAAAAAGACTCAAAGCGTTTTCTCAGTGTTGGGTAAAGACAAAGCCCTTCTAGTGTGTAGCTAACAAGATCTTTTGTACAGAGGCTTTTGCTTACAATCTCGTCTCTTGATATCAAGGCTCATTTGGCATCAAGATGAGCATTCCACAGCATGGTTTCCCAGTAACCCTCCAACCATGCCACATGTGAGGGTGTGCTTCAAAAAGTCCTTAAAGCATTTCTTCTGACCTTGCCTCAGTAGATTAACTTCAGTTAATCAGATTAACTCCAAATCTACATTGGAGGATCTTGATATTTTAAGTATAGCTTAAAAGAAATAATGACAAGAACTACAAAGGAGTAGTCCAAGGAGCTGAATTTCAGAATCATCAGTGGGCTCCAATTCACCATGAACCTAGAAGGGTAATGATCACTCTAGAAGCAAAAGAGGAAACACATTCCAGTAAATTGTGGAATATATATATATATATATATGTGTGTGTGTGTGTGTATATATATACACATATATATATATGTGTATATATATATATGTATATATATATTTGAGTCTTTTCAGCTCCCTTGGAAATGTACTTGTGAAAATATCCTATATACACAATATGTTTCCTATTCTAATTCACATTGGATATTAAGCAATGCATTACACTGTAGAGCAATTATTATACCATTCTCCCAAAACAGCATAACTCTTTAGCCATACTAAATCAGCAGTGAACTTGGTTTGTTGCCCTATGCACACTGGCTGAGCTACAGAGACGGCTCTTAGTTTGGGTGCAGGTAGATTCATATACATGCTCAAGACTCTATTCTGCTGGGGTGAGTTCTCTGTGGCTCTGTTCTATAGCAGGAAGTTCTCTCAGTATCTCCATGTACTCACATCCTTTAATTGCCAATTCTGAACAAAATCATTTTACTTATATTAGGGTTGTAGTTTAGGGACAATAGAAAATCTTATTTGTAATTCTCCTTGCCATCAATTAACCTTATTATTAGTAGACTCTAATCTTTGGCTTAAGAGACTCACACGTATATTTGACCTTCTACAAAATGGAACTACTATTCCTTTCTATCAAGCCTTAACCAGTAGTGGTCATTATTGTACTTTTTGATATCACTTTCTGAAAATTTATCTTGCCTGTGTAGAGGGTGACTTTTCAGCTTTCAAGGTCCATTTCTTTCCCTCCTAGTCTCCAACCTTGTCTGCCCTCATTGTAACTGATGATTCCTCTGCACCACACCTCAGCCATTTATGGAGCAATATTGGGGACATTTTAACACAAGTTACCATCATTGGTTTGTTTGTTTACCTCTCCTACTAAATAATGAGCACGTGGAATGTAGCATGTTCAGTTCCTGGAACACAGTAAGCATCAAATTAATGTTGATAGAATGAATTGATTAATGAACAGGTTTATTTGATTATTAGGCATGATTAATGAGGAGAAACTAAAGTATAAAACATACCCTTTTTTCAATGTTTCTTTATTTTGAGAGAGAGAGAGAGAGATAGAGTGAGCAGGGGAGGGGCAGAGAGAGAGGGAGACAGAGAATATGAAGCTGACTCTGTACCATCAGTGTGGAGCACAATGCATGGCTCAAATTCATGAACTGTGAGATCACGACCTGAGCTAAAATCAAGAGTCAAATGTATAACCAACTGAGCCACCCAGGCACCCCTAAAATACATCATTTTTAAAAACCTTTCAAACCGTAAGTAATTGTAGAAATTGATGTAAAACTGACCTTATAGAAATCACAAAATAAAAATATCTTTAATAATTATGGTAACAGTTAATGAGACTGAAATGAAAGTGCCATTGTTCTTATTTTTCTTGTTTCCGTTTGTGAACTTATAAGTATTTGAATATACTCTGAATTGTGATTTATTTTTCTAATTTTCAGACAGCTGTATTAGGTTTAAGCTAGGAATTGATAGCAATTACAAAGAATAAAACTTGAAATTGGAAAGCATTAAATTAAAGGGACCATAATAAGTGATTTCCTTGATACTTATGAAAGTAAGTTTTTTGATACTTACGAAAGGAAGTAGGACATTTTTTAAAAGCCTATGATGTTACTTGTCATTGTAATGTAACTTATCTCATGGCACTTGCAAATGATGTAAAAGGAAAAATAATATAATACATGATCAAATTTTGTGCTGGGGCCTATTTATATGGGAATCAAATAAAAGGCTTCCCAGTACCATTTGGTTCCTTTGTACAAACACCAAGTTACCTAAACACTGGCACAGACGACAGAAATAACTGTGTATTTACTCTGTAATTATATGATACTCAACCTTATAATTAAAGGAACAACAGTTGCCATGTACACAAAGTAAGTGCACTATAAAATAAAGCAATTACTGAAATAAACTATATAATTAAAAATCTCTTAAGGCAGTAACAAGGCTTGCCCAGCTAATTCTGTAAGTACCGAGATAGTTACTCCATATGCATTATCCTGTAGCTTACAATGAGTAGAAAATAGA
The DNA here is from genome assembly GCF_027475565.1 of Acinonyx jubatus. Lineage (NCBI taxonomy): Eukaryota > Metazoa > Chordata > Mammalia > Carnivora > Felidae > Acinonyx > Acinonyx jubatus. Next base: position 57,361,628 of record NC_069394.1, read on the forward strand.
TCTTTTCCAGAAGCATGTTCTCTGGAAAAGAACACAAACAAGCTAACGCTTTTTAATTTGTTCCCAGATCTGCTACACCCACCTTGTGTGAGGAAAGGCTGAAGTGAGAAGACATTCTGAATGCTAGTGTCCAAATGTATTTTTGATAATAATTGATGATGCAAAGCAGGCCTATCCACTGACATTAAGAGAAACAACATCTCTTTTTAAAGGCTCAACCCAATGAGCACTGTGTTACTTTTCCAGAGAAACCCCAAAGATAGTTGGGGAGATATTTTCTTTTAGAGACCCACATATGTTTGATTCTGTCAATCCTTTGTTACAAATAGGTATACAAGAATTAAATAACAACCAGGGAAGATCTTCTGTGTGGTTCTCACCAACTTTCACTGTCATTTTCCCAGCAACATTTTATGTTTCTACCCTTATTTTTATTTACTTTTTTTACAACTACTTTTAATTACACCTTCTTTTGGGGGAGGGGGGGATAAGATTTTATAAAGCCTTCCTGATTAACTTCATACCACAGATACTGCAGAGAGGATATCAAGAATGACTCCCAGATTTCTGACTTATGCAACTGAGTGGATAGAATGGCCATTCACTGATAAAAACTACTGGAAGAAAAGCAGGTTAGTGTGGAAGATGAGGAGCTTAATTTTGGACATGTTGGATTTAAGATTATTTTGGAATTTACAAGTAATATATTAGTTATGCAGGTGAATATACATGCACGAACTCTGAAAAGAGAGCAAAGGTACAGAGGACAAATAAAGTCATGAAGACGGGTAAGCTCACCCAGAGGAAGAGCACATTGTAACAGAAGGTTGAGCAACACTAGCAGGGAATGACATTGGAGAACAGGAGGAGACAACAATGGAAGCTCAAGAGAAATGACCAGCCCAGTGGGAAGAAACAGGAAAAAATGGTGTCAAAATGACAAGGAAAGACAGTCTTTCCAATAAGCCAGGAATAGTCAACATGTTAAATGCAGCTGAGGCACAAAGGGGTAGGAGGTTGAAAATATCCTTTGGGATGTCTTAGAGGGCACTGATGACTATGAGAGAGTCAGCAATGGTAGTAGAATTTTACAACATTTATGTGAATCTGAGGACTTTTATAAAAAGTCAATTAAATGACTCTACAGAATGAAATTCTTTATTGGTAGTTTTCTATTTAGTAATAGGTCACTGATAAAATAGTTAATAAAGATACGATTAGTTCTGTAATGCTTTCAAAGGATTTATTTAACAACACGCATTTGAAAAGAAGAATACTTATGTATTCAATATGCATAATTTATTCAGAATTTTTAGTATCCATATGAATCTGTGTTCTGTTTGTCATGACTCTGTGGCACATTGGCCTTGAATCACAAGTTTTAGATCTATTTTAACTCATTTTAATGAGCCTTTTTTTCTTTTTACAAATAAGCAGAAGTGGTGACATTTTTGAAAATTAATATATTTACCTTTTTACATTCTGACCCAATGTGGAAAGGAAGATGAATCAAAATCTAAATGAATGCTTCTTCCTTCTGAAGTTTTTGAAACCTCATCATCTTTGGTATCTTTTTTGTTTTTATTTATGTATCATAACTAGTAGATCCTTGTATTCTTTTCTTATATACAAGACATATGTAATAGCAGCTCTTTCTCTTTTTCTAGGTTTCTATATTCCAGTAAGAGTTGCTGGGAATGGGGAGTGATCTCTATATTCTTCCCATCATGAGAAGATGCCTTTTAATTTCAGGTATCTTGTCCCACCGGTTATGACTCCCCTTGTAAGGAAGAAAAACTAGTTAGGCAATTAGTGAGTTAGGAAGAAAAAGTCCTTCCAGCTTCCTCTCAAAAGGTATCCTCTAGATTGTCAAAGGACCACCAGGAAGCAGATGTTCTACTCTCCTATTCCATGCTGTTCATTTTACTGATGTACCTGGAGAGGCTTGTGTTTGTCTAGCACTGACTGGGATTAGGTATGTAGATTTGTCTAACTTGGGGAAGCATTATTAGGAAATGCTGCCCACACCAGGCCCATAATTTTCAATATGACCTTTATAAAGGTGGTCTATGTTCAAGTTTCCTCTGTCTTTCAACAGGTTCCGCCGTTAGGCATGGAAAGAACCACTCCCTGTGCTCTCTAAAATGCCAATGGGTATAAACTTGAAGTGGAGACTGAGGTCCTCTCTGATATGCTAAGTTCCTCCTTCCAACTGTGCTTGAACAAGTCATTAAATAAATACCCATTTTTTTAATGTTTATTTATTTATTTTGTGAGATAGAGGGAGAGAGCAGGAGCAGGGAAGGGACAGAGAGAGAGAATCCCAAGCAGGCTTCCCACTGTCAGTGCAGAGCCCAACACAGGGCTTGATCTCATGAACCATAAGATCATGACCTGAGCTGAAATCAAGAGTCGAACACTCACCCAACTCCTCCACCCAGGTGCCACTTCAAATCTTTATTTAAGTTTGCAAATTTTAGGTTTTCTCAAAAAAAAAAAAAGATCCTATACTCAATATGTATTTTTGGTTTGTTTTTCTCTCTATATTTTTTAAGCCATTGTTTTTCTTTGGTCATAACCTTTCAAATATGACAAAACATAAAGAACACAGTTATAACCTTAGGGTTACAAAAAAGCTAATAATTTAGACTTTAAATATTCTTTTGAGTTTTGTGGCTTTTTCTTATTTGTGAACTTACCATAAACGATGGCTAAAGTTGCCCTAATAGTGGCTGAAGTCATCATTAAAAGAAATGAATGAGAGAGGGAAGAGAAGATGCCAGTCCCAGTACCTGATCCTTTTTTGTTTGTTTGTTTTTATTTGTTTCAGTAATCTCTACACTCAAGGTAGGTCTTGAACTCACAACCCCGAGATCACGAGTTGCACACTCTTCTTTTTTGTTTTTTTGAATGTTTATTTATTTTTGAGAGAGAGAGAGAGAGAGAGACAGAGCATGAGTGGGGGAGGGGCAGAGAGAGAAGGAGACACAGAATCCGAAGCAGGCTCTAGGCTCTGAGCTGTTGGCACAGAGCCCGATGCGGGACTCGAACTCACTGACCCTGAGATGATGACCTGAGCCAAAGTCGGACACTCAACCGACTGAGCCACCCAGGCGCCCCTAGCTGTGCACTCTTCTGACTGAGCCGGCCAGGCATCCTCAAGTACTCAGTCCTTATCCATCATATACCACTCCCTCTACCTTAGAGCCTGCAAGTTGAGCTCAATGCAGTGGACAGCACATTGAGAAGGGCTGGTCTGCCCAAGGAAAGCATTCTGCCCCCAGTGTCTGTCCTCCCTCTCCATTCAACCTCAATGAATGTTTCAGCCCCAGAAAATGCTACTTCTACCTAAAAGTACAGCAATGTATTGGTAACATTATGAGTAAAAGTGGCATTAGCTAGACAAAAAGAATAAGGATAATAGGGCAAAAAGAATAAAAATAATAAGTTATTTAATTAAGGAATGCAAATGATTTCTTCTCACTTATAAAAAAATATAATATGACAGAAGAAATACATATCATTAAAGACTAATTTTAAAATAAAGAATTATAAAGGATTTAAAATACCAGACTCCATTCTGACCCACAAATCAGTTAGAGAGGTAGGCTTGGGGGGTTCAGTTTATTTGTTTTAAAGCACGAGTGTTTTTAAACTTTGTATTTCAGGAAACTGAACCCATTTTTTATAATGCTTGACTGCCTATACTAAAGTAGATTCTCTTATATGTAATATGCTACATATGTATTATATATATAAGTACTTGTTCTTTAGGGAATGATATAGCATAGGATTAAAAAATACTTTAAAAAACAATTATGGTTATTGTGAGGATGTTCTCTCCTTTGAATTTGTGTGCAACATATTTCTAGTTTTTAAATTTATTTATTTATTTTGAGAGAGGGAAAGAACATGAATGAGCAGGGGAGAGGCAGAGAGAGAGGCAGAGATCAGATTTCAAGCAGGCTCCACGCTGTCACTGCAGAGCCCAATGCGGGGCCCAGAATGCAATAGGCCAAAATGTGAACACACCCATAGAAGGTAGAAAAATAAGCGACAGACACTGACTAGGGCAAGGGGATGAAGACTGTAAATGTTAGGCAAAGAAAATTGGATTTACTCGGTGGAGAATGGGGTTGTCATGGGAAGCTTACGCAAAAAATGATTTATATTTTTTCTTTTTACAGTTTTTCTTTTTTTTACATGTGTTTTGAGATTTTTTTCAGCTTTATTGGGATATGACTGGCACAACACATAGTGCAAGTTTGAGGTATATAACGTGATGATTTGAAACACATATATATTGTAGGAGCTCCTGAGTGGCTCAGTCAGTTAAGCATCCAACTTGGATCGGGTCATGATCTCATGGTTTGTGAATTTGAGCCCCGCATCAGGCTCTGTGCCAACAGTTCAGAGCTTTGGATTCTGTGTCTCCCTCTCTCTCTGCCCCTCCCCTGGTCATGCTCTGTCTCTCTCACTGTCCCTCAAAAAATAAATAAATATTAAAAAAATTTACAAAAGGGAACATATATATTGTGAAGGGATTACCACAATAAAGCTAGTTCACACATCCTTCATTTTACACAATTATCATTTTATTTTGTTGTTCTTATTATAGGCATATTTAATATTTAGTCTCTGCAACTTTCAGGTATACAATATGTTACCGTTAACTACAGTCAGTATCCTGTACCTTAAATCTTTCTCTAGTTTCTTGTGTTATATTAGATTGTTTGTTTGAATTTTTTTTTTCTTAATGTAGGCATTTATCACTATGAACTTTCCTCTTTGAACTGTTGATGCTGTATCCTATAAGTTTCAGTATGTTGTTTCCATTTTGTTTGTTTCAAGATATGCTTTGATTTCCCATTTAATTTGATCTTTGACCTACCGGTTATTTAGGAGTATGTTGCTTAATTTCCACATATTTGTGAATTTTCCAGTTTTTCCTCCCGTTAATTTCTAAGTTGATACCATTGTGGTAAGATAAGAGACTTGGTATGATTTCAATCTTTTTAAATTAAAAACAAATTAACATTTATTCATTTTTTGAGAGACGGAGAGAGACAGAGTACAATCAGAGGAGGGGCGGAGAGGGAAACACATAATCCAAAGCAGGCTCCAGGCTCTGAGCTGTCAGCACAGAACCGGATGCGGAGCTTGAACCCATGGACCGCGAGATCATGACCTGAACTGAAGTAGGATGCTTAGTTTAACCGACTGAGCCACCAAGGCACCCCTCAATCTTCTTAAATTTGCTAAGACTTTTTTCTTTTCAACCTATCCTATGATCTATCCTGGAGAATGTTCTGTGTGCATTTGAGAAAAAAAATGTGTATTCTGATGCTGTTCTGTGTATGTTTGTTAGGTTCATTTGGTCTAAAATTTATTTCAAACCCAATGTTTCCTTATTGATTCTCTGTCTGGATGATCTTTCTATTGTTCAAAGTATGTTATCGAAGTCCCTATAATTATTCTATTGTCTATTTTTCTCTTCATATCTGTTGGTATTTGCTTAATATACTTAGGTGTCTAAGGTTGTGTATATATATAAGTGCTATATCCTCTTGATGAATTGACCCATTTGTCATTCTGTAAAGACCTTTCTTTTCTCTTGTTACTGTGTGTGTGTGTGTGTGTGTGTGTGTGTGTGTTTTGTGTTCTGACTTATTAAAGTCTTTTTTTCTGATATAAGTAGAGCCACCACTGCTCTGTTTGGTTTCCATTTGCATGGGCTATCTGTTATCATCTCTTCACTTTGAGCTTATGGGTATTTGCTCTTGTAAGCAGCAAATAGTTGGGATTTTTTAAAATCTATTCAGCTTATCTATGCCTTTGATTGTCTAATTTAAATCATTTACATCTGAAGTTATTATTAAGAGGTAAAGGCTTACTAATGCCATTTTCAAAATTATTTTATGGCTGTTCTGTAGTTCCTGGGTTCCCTTTCTTTTCCTCTCTTGCTGTCTTTCTTTGTGAATTCATGGTTTTCTATTACCGTATGTTTTTTTTAGTGTTTATTCACTTTTGAGAGATAGAGAAAGACAGAGTGTGAGCAGCTGAGGGGCAGAGAGTATGGGAGACACAGAATCTGAAACAGGCTCCAGGCTCTGAGCTGTCAACACAGAGTCTGACGCGGGGCTTGAACATAGGAACGGCGAGATCATGACCTAAGCAGAAGTCTGATGCTTAACCAACTGAGCCACCCAGGGCCCCCTCCAGTATGTTTTGATTCCTTTAACTTGCGTGTACCTACGTGATTACCCTGTGACTTACACAAAACATCTTATAACAGTCTATTTTAAGCTCATAACAATTTTGATCACATACAAAAAGTCTCCCCCTCTAAGCCCCCTTACAATTCATATTTTTGATCCCACAATTTACATCTTTTAATATTGTGTATTCATTAATAAATTATTATAGCTATAATTGTTTTGTAATACTTCTGCCCTTTCACCTTTATACTAGAAGTAAGTGATTAACAAACACATTGCCATATTATAGTAGTGGAGTATTCTTAACTTGACTAGATAGGTACTTTTACCAATGTAATGGAATAGTCACCTCTTGCAGAATTAGTGGACTTTGGAAAGACCTTCACCTGAGGGCAGTGCATGCTGGTTGTGCTGTAGCCCTCGGGATTATATGTGGAACACCATGTGCGGGGGTATACGGCAGCTCCAGGTCCAGAGGGTGGTGGCGACTCACTTGCCCAGGCTGCTGGAGTTTGCGATGTTGACAACTGCATGATTCTTGGTGAGAGCTGTGCAGTATCTGCAATGGCTGCTAGGACTGTTGGGGTACTCAGTGGCACTTCCAAGTCCAGAGGCTAGGGTCTAGGGCAGAAGACAATGGTGGCCAGTGCTATTGATGTTTAGGTGCTTAACTGCAGGGGCCAACGTAGCGGCAGGGACTGGCTGCAGAAACACACATGGTGGCAAAGGCTGGGGCCAGGGCGAGATAGGGGTGCACCTGCAGCTGCAGGATGGTCGTGACTGTCAGTGTGGCCTTGCACAACTTCAGAGGCTCATCATGGGTGACAGCCCGGTAGTAGAAGCTGATGAGAGGAGTTTGGCCAGCAGCAAGTAGTTGCCCAGCTGCCTGGCTAGCTGCAGGCACGCCCATCTGTGTAAGTGAGTGACAGGAGTCAGGGCCAGTTGCTGGCCTACAAGCAGCTGTGAGGAGGGGCTTCACTGTTGGCATTACTCTGCAGTTGCAGGGGCTCACCACGAGCACGTGCACAGCGGTGAGGGTCAGGTGCTGGGGTCCTGGCGGGCACCTTGCATGCACACAGCCACAGAAGCTGGCACTGGTTGCTGGTGAGGATCCCAGATTCCGCTGGAGCTGGGGGAGGGAGCAGGGAGCATCTTAGGCAGCTGGCATCTGTCAAAGAGAAATAAGATGGGGCAACAGCCTCAGTGGTGAAGTCTGCAAGAGTGTCTGTGACCGCCATCTTGGTTTCTTCAGCCAAAGCTGCTGCGTCTTCTGTGGAATAGGCTATTGGGGTCTGCAACTGAGGTCCTTCCTGATGAAACTTGGAGGGTGGTCTGCAGGATCCACAAGGGCTGCTGAGGTCTCCACTGGTGAAGCGTGCTGGGATCTTCTGCAGGGTCACTCATTGCTCTTGCTTTGTGGCTGATAATGGTAGCCCTTGTCTTTCTTCTTTGCTCCTAGCCATCCCTAGATGTCTCAGCTTGGCTGGTCTCTGAGGAGGTGAATCTGAAGCAGGTTCTTTGTGCAGTGCCCTGAAAGGTTGAGGAAGCTTGCCCCTCACCCCACTCCCCTTTTCCCAATTAGGACTACTCTTTGGGGCCAGGGAATTCCGTCTTGGGGCTGAGCAGTGCCAGCCAGGGGGACAGGTTGATGCAGGCAAAATTAAACTGTTCTTTCAACTTTTTTCATGTGGGTATTCTCACATGCTCCATTGTATTGCTGAAGCATCTTAAGTGGACACTTGAGAGCTCCCAGAGCTATTTTTGGTCATGGGTAGCTATCTAATGGTTGATCTTTGTTGAAGGACTGGGGCTGGGGCCTCCTACTTTGCCATCTTTTTTTTTTTTTTAAATCAATGATCTGGTATCAGATTTCGTTATTTAAAGAAGGACACAGAGAAGAAAGAAAGAAAGAAAGAAAGAAAGAAAGAAAGAAAGAAAGAAAGAAAGAAAGAAAATAAAAAGAAGGAAGAAAGGAAGGAAGGAAGGAAGAAAAGAAAGAAAGAAAATCACCTAAAATCAATTGACTTCCTTTTTGTTTAAAAAGTACACACATTTTGTACATTTATCAGAGAAAATGTGGGAAACAAAATAAAAAAGAAGAACATTAAAAATCACTAGTTATATCATCACATGGAGAGATTAAATGGTTTGTGTTTCAGACAACAGTATTTGCTTTTGAGGCTATGGAATCAATTTTTTTTTTTTTTTTTTTTTTTAGAAAGAGAGAGTATGTGTGTGTGAGCAGGGGCGAGGGCAGAGAGAGCGGTAGAAAAAGAGAAGGGAGAGAGAGAGAAAATCTTAAGCAGGCTCCATGCTCAGTGTGGAACCCAACTTGGGGCTTGATCCCATGACCCTGGGATCATGACCTGAGCCGAAATCAAGAGGCTGATGCTCAACCAACTGAACCACCCAAGTGCCCCTGGAATAAAATTTTATATAAATAATTTATATTGTGGCTTTTCTGCATATCTGTGTTGTCAGTTTTTAAATTCAGGTACAGGGGTGCCTAGGTGGCTCAGCTGGTTGTGCCTGACTTTGGCTCAGGTCATGACATTCTCATGGTTTGTGGGTTCAATCCCCGTGTCAGGCTCTGTGCTGACAGCTTGGAGCCTGGAGCCTGCTCCAGATTCTGTCTCCCCTCTCTCTGCCCCTCTCCAGCTTGTGCTGTCTCTCTGTCTCTCTCAAAAAAAATAAATAAACATTTTTTTTAAATTAAGGTAGGAATGTCACAATTATGAATTAGGAATTTTATATATGACTACATAATTCAGAATTACTAAGAAAGCTTCAGAAAGAATGAATCTTATACTGGAAATATTTCCCCTCAAATTGGTGCTTATTTATATGTGTAAATAAACATATATGCACGTGTGTTTGTATAGTTTTAAAAAATATTTAGAGCAGTTTTAGATTCACACAAAAAAAAAAAAAGGAAAGGAAGTGCAGGTAATTCCCATATACCTCCTGCCCCCACAAGCATAGCCCTCACCAGAGTGGTACATTTGTTATAACCGATGAACCTCCATTGACACATAATAATCACTCAAAGTCGATAGTTTACATTATGGTTCACTCTTGGTGTTTTACATTCCATGGATCTGGACATGTATAATGTATAATGAGATGGATCCACCATTATAGTATCATAAAGCATATCTTCATTATTGTGAAAATCCTCTGTACTCTGCCTATTCATCCCTCCAGCCACCTCTACACCTGGCAACCACTGATCCTTTTCTAGTCTCTGCAGTTTTGCCTCTTCTACGATGTCACATAGTTGGAGTCATATAGTACGTAACTTCTTTGAGGTTGGTCTTATCCACTTAGTAACATGCCTTTAAGTTTCCTCCATGTCTTTTTCATAGCTTGACAGCTCATTTCTCTTTGGCGCTGAATAATATTTCACAGTCTGGATGTACTACAGTTTATTAATCCATTTCCCTACTGAAAGACATTTTTGTTGCTTCCAAGATTTGGCAATTATAAATAAAGCTGCTATAAGCATCTGTTTGCAGGCTTTTATGTACAAAGTTTTCAGTTCTTTTGGAAATTACTCAGGGTAAATGCCTAGGTAAACGCCAAGGACTGAATTTACTGCGTTGTATGGTAAGAGTAAGTATACTTTTGTAAGAAACCACCAAGCTATCCTCCATGAGCTGTCAGCACAGAGCCCGATGCGGGGCTCAGACTCACAAACTATGAGTGACCCGAGCTGAAGTCAGATGCTTAACGCACTGAGCCACCCAGGAACCCCAGATTTTGGCTATTTTAATAGGTATGTAGTGGCGTCTCACTGTTGTTTTAATTTTCATTCCCCTGTTGGCATATGATGTGGAGCATGTTTTGATATGCTTATTTGCCATCTGCGTATCTTCTTGGGTGAGGTATATGTTAAAGTCTTTGGCCCATTTTGTAATCAGGTTGTCTATTTTTTTACCATTGAGTTTTAAGAGTTCTTTGTATATTTGAATAACATTCCTGTATCAGATGTGTCTTTTGCAAATATTTTCTGCGTGTGTGTGTGTCTTTTCATTCTCTTGATATTGTCTTTTGCAGAGCTGAAATTTTTAATTTTAATGAAGTCCAGCTTATCAATCATAAATCATGCCTTAAGTCTTGTTGTATCTAAGTGGTCATCACCTTTCTCAAGGTCATCTGGATTTTCTCATGTTATCTTCTAGGAGTTTAATAGTTTTGTATTTTACATTTAGGTCTAAGATGCATTTTTAGCTAACTTTTGTGAAAGCTGTAAGGTATGTGTCTTGATTCATTTTTTGCAGGTGGATGACTAGTTGTTCCAGCAATACTTATTGAAAAGATTACCTTAGCTCTATTGTACTACCTTTTCTTCTTTCTCAGATATGAGTTGACTGTATTTCTGTGGGTCTGTTTCTGGGCGCTCTATACTATTTCATTGATCTATTTGTTTATTCTCTCACCAGTACTATTCTATCTTGGTTACTGTTGCTTTATAGTAAGTCTCGATGTTGGGTAGATGTTGGAACAAAGTTCCAACTTTGTTCTTCAATATTGCATTGATTATTGTGGTTATTTTGCTTTTCCATGTAAACTTGAGGATAATTTTGCTGATACCAACAAAATAAGTTGCTAGGATTACATTTAATTTATAGATCAAATTAGGAGGAAATGGTGTCTTGACAATATTGAGTATTCCTATCCATGCACATGGCATTTCTCACCATTTATTTAGGTTTTTATTTTATTTATCACATCATATAGATCTTGTACATATTTTGTTGAATTATACCTAAGTATTTCATTTTGGGGTGTTGTAATAGAAAGGATATTGTGTTTCTAATTTCAAATTTTACTTGTTTGTTGCTGGTATATAGGAAAGTGACTTTTGTATATTAATCCTGTATCCTGCTACTTTGCTACATTCACATATTAGTTCTGAGTTATATGTTGATTCTTTTAAGTGTTCTCTATAGACAATAATGTCATCTGCAAACAATTTTATATCCTTCTTCCTACTCTGTATACCTTTTATTCCCTGTTCTTGTCTTAATGCATTAGCTAGGACTTTCAGTATGATGTTGAAAAGGAGTGGTGAGAAGGGACATCCTCTCATTGTTCCTGATCTTAGTGGGAAAGCTTCTAGTTTCTCACTACTAAGTGTAACATTCACTGTAGGCTTTTTACAGGCTTTATCAAGTTGAGGAAGCACCATTCTAGTCTTAATGCACTAAGAGTTTTTATTATAAATGGGTATTAGATTTCATCACATCCTTTTTCTGCATCTATTGATATGATCATGTTATTATTACTATTTTTAAGATGGTTGATATTATAGGTTACATTGATTTTCAAGTCTTGAACCAGACTTGCATATCTGGATTAAGTCCTACAGGACTGTGGTATGTAAGTCTTCTAATGCATTTTTGAACTTGATTTTCTAATAATTTGTTAAGGATTTTTGTGTCTCTGTTCATGAGTGATATTGATCTATACTTTTCTTGTAAAGTCTTTGTTTGATTTTGGTATTAAGGTAATGCTCACAGAATAAGTTAGGAAGTCTTCCCTCTGTTTTTATCCTCTGAAAGTAATTGTAGACAACTGTTATTTTTTCTCCTTAAATTCTTGGTAGAATTTACCAGTAAATCCATCTGGGCCTGGTGATTTCTGTTTTGGAAGTTTATTAATTATTGATTCAATTTCTCTGATAGATATAGGCCCATTCAGACTGTTTCTTCTTATTGGATTTTTGGTAACTTGTGTTTTTCAAGGAATTGGTCCATTGCATCCAAGTTACTATATTTATGGGCCCAGAGTTTTTGGTAATATTCTTTTATTCCTTTATTATCCTTTTTAATATTCATCTGATCTGTAGTGAGGTCTCCCCTTTCATTTCTGACATTAGTAACTTTTTTGCCCTACCTTTTTCTGAGTTAGCCTGGCTAGAGGCTTATTGATTTTATGGATCTTCAAACAACCAACTTTTTGTTTCATCAGGTTTCTCTATTGATTTCTTGTTTTCCATTTCATTGATCTCTATTCTAATTCTTATTATTTATTTTTTCCTGTTTACTTTTGATTTAATTTGCTCTCTTTTTCTAATATCTTAAGGTTGAAAGTTACTGATTTTAGATCTTTCTTATTTTCTCATATATGCACTTAATGATGCTATAAACATCCCTTGATGTCCTATTTTTACTGTATCTCACAAATCTGGATAATTTTTTTTTCATTTTATTCAAAATATTTTAAAATATACCTTGAGATTTCCTTTTTGACTCATATTTTCTTAGAAATGTGTTGTTAATTTCCATATGCTCAGAGATATTTTTCTTTCTGTTATTGATTCATAGTTTTATTTCATTATGTTCAGAGAGCAGATATTGTATCATTTCTATTCATTTAAATCTATTAAGGTGTGTTTTATGGCCCAGAATGTGGTCTATTTTGGTAAATGTTTCATATGAGCTTGAGAAGAATGTGTATTCTGCTGTAGTTGGATGCAGTGTATAGATGTCAATCACATCAATTTGATTGTAGTGTCATTGATTTCAATTTTGATTTTGCAGGTGGATGACCAGTTGTGACTGCTGGATCCATCCATTTCTGAAAGAAGGATGTTAAAGTTTCAACAATGATAATGGATCTTTATGTTTCTTCTTGTAGGTCTTCAGACATAGTTTGCCCCTCTCTTGTTGTTATCCATCTTCCCTGCAAGACCGCACAGTCCTGAGGGTATTTTCTCACTATCACCTGTTCAGTGTCTAATACTGTGAGTAGCACAAAGTATATACTCAGTGAACAGTTTTCAAATGAATTAAAAAAATATTTTCTATCTACTAATTCTACTTTCAGAAATGAATTGCCGGAGGTGGAAAAAGAAAAGATTTGCAAAGCTGCCACTTACATATTGTCTTCACTGAATGTTGACCACATTTAAGAGTGACTTGTAATTTACATTTTCCTCAGGTGGGAAGTAGGAGCTAGCATCCAAATATTAGTACTAAAAATTGAGTGCTTCTTAGTTTTCTGGTTAGATTGTTTTATTTCTGTTGTCATGTTAGTCTTTCAACAGTCATGTAGACTATGGAATATTGTTATAGTTATTTAATAGATGAGTAACAGAGCTTACAAAAATTAAATAATTTTTCTAGGGTTAACAGTTACTAAGCAAAGATCTTGGCTATTGAACCAGGTGTTTGATTCCCAAAGCACTGCTCTGGACAGGTAAAACGGGTATCAGAAATTAGATCGGTGCTAGGAATTCCATGTTTGCTTTTAGGAGATTGGTCAACATAAATTGAGCAACTCAATTTATGAGCAAAAAACTTTCCTCATTCATGGGGGGCTATGGCCTTGTTAACAATGAAAAAATTGCTCGTATAAATCCTTCTGTGACAGAAGAATAGTTCTCTGATTTAGCTGTTCCATAAGTTGGGATTTCTAGTACATTGGGTAATCTTAAAGTGGGACTCGGGCACTTGAGTCAGAATTACCTGGATTATCTAGGCAAAATGTGTTTTGAGCTCTTAGGGACTTAATTACTGGAACAACTGTACAACTCTCCACTTCAGTTTGGCTCTTTAGATACGGCAACCAGGTAATTGAGATGGTTTTGTAAAATTGCAGTTTCTCAGTTTTACTGTTATTTCCTTCAAACTAAAGCCCCACTATTGCCATCATTTTTTTAGCATGATAATGTTAATAAGGATTTTGCCTAGTATGTCTAAGTGTGACTTTAAACACCAAAGAACACCTAATAGCTTTTTTATCTCTATAAATACAGAAGGAGAAATAATTTATTAATGAAATCAAAACTTAATAAAAACACTCTATTACAATAGAGAAGTCTACTGAAAAATATCAAGAAATATGTATGTAGAGTGTCTAGTCATGAGTTAAATACTTATCATTTTTTAGAAGCACTGAAATATCCAGCCACATATATAATGTACAATTATACATTCAAATATATGTTACTCTTAAAGTTTTCCTAGAAAGACTTTATAATGGCCATTAAACAGAGTAGCAGAACAAATTCCATCAGCAAAAAAACTTAAAAGTACACTGGATATCTAAATAATCAAGAAAACATTTTTAAAAACTGGAAATGACTTCATCGCAGCAACAACAAAAAGCTGGCGTGAGTAAAATTGTGAATATATTTGGCCTTTTTTGCTGTATTCCTGGCTTGTGCAGTTGTCCTCAAGCTTCTTCTCTGATACCATAGATTTTCAGATGTCAGTGAAAGCACTACTTGGTTTGTGTCACATCCTGTGACTAAATTTGAAAGAAATTATGCTCAGCCTAAGAAAGAGACCTTAGCTGTAGTGACTGGAGTAATGAAATTGCCCAAATAAATTCTTGGAAGAGAAATTACCTTGACAACTGCCCATAAGCTCTTATTTGAAATCTTAAAACCTAGATTGGGTAGCATCTGGAGCAGCTGCAGAAGTGCTGCAATGAACTTTAATACTGCCATACATTCAATATAAATATTTTCTGGAGTACTCTAATGCAGATGTCTTTCCAAGGCGACCCTGAGAAATGTTATTCCTGAGTCTAATCTAAATCTTTAAAATCTTCAAAAATTACAAATACAAGGGTAGAGTATATTATCAAGGAAATAAGATTTAAAAACCATTCTTACTTATAAATGTGATTAGAACTCTGTTCTGATTATGGTGTGAAAGAGCACTTAATGATTTATAAAATGTAACTATGATTATTTATTGATTGTGCTTAAAATTACTAACTACCAACTCTCAATTCTATACTAATTGCTGTGTTTAATCCTCCATGAGATTATAAGATAATAATTTAAAGGTGATTTACCATGCATATCTTAAAATCTAACCTCTCTATTCTCTTTACTTTGTGTGATTAAGTGTAAAAAAATATGTGCTCTCATCAGAAGTCATGGATTGACTTTCTGGTATCATTGTCGGACTTGGACAACTTCATACTACTGAGAGTTTCCTCACTCATGAAGTGTAAATATATGGAAATTGTGTTTGATAAATAGATTGAATTAGAAAAGATGTTAAATTATATATATTTTTTGTTATATTGTGAACCTATAATTATCTGCAGGCTAATTTTCCTATCACAGTATGAGTGAGCACAATATTCCCTAAAGATTATTTTTTGATTTTAATTGTTCTTCATGAATTACCAATGAAAGTCTGGAAAACTTTACCAATATTATTATTGTTATATATTTATCTGAAAAAGAAGAGGAGACAAAATTTAATTTCATTATGAGTACCTGATAGGATGATTGTAGGGTCAATGACAGAAGAAAATACTCTGCCATGCTTTCTTACTTTAAAACATATGGTGACAAATTCTGATTCTTAGCTTGACCAGTTTGCCAGTCACTTTTTATTTAAAAAAGATTCATTGATATTAAGGTCAAAATTATGGCTGTATATTTGCCCTCGGAATAGAGTTTGGTTTCTGGGTAGGAAATGTAGGAGCTTAAAATCTCAAAGACCTGAAGACAAAGTCAAAGTCAAACTGAAGGGGTTTCAGTGTGCTTGAGACATCAGTAATGCTTCATATTGCTAAAAACAGACTTTATGTTTCAGAATAAGCAACCACCTCATCACTAGACAAGAAAAGGCTTCTACGCTGACTTCTGGTTTGTCTGCAAATATAAGCTGTCATCCTCTTCTTGTTTGTGTATCTCCCAGCTCATCCAGTTCTCTGCAGAGTTATGAACTTGACCCATGGTCATTACTTGAAGCAAAATGGTTTGAATGAAAATGCACGTGTCCACTTCACAACTAAGTACATCTTCTCCCTTCCGTTTATCTTCTTTTAACTCCTCTCCAATATTTCCTCCAGTGGTTGTGGCTTGGAATTCTGATGAGTTAATCTATGGTGTTACTTGCTGAAATAAAAATCAGCATACCCCACTAAAAATTCTTTAAATATCAGGTAACCAATTTCGTGACATTTTTAAAGAGAGAGAATATTTAAAATAAACAAGAATCATTTGGGAACGGACTACATGAATGATAGGAAAATAAGTCTATTGTTTTGTTGTTTTGTCCTCCTGTTTAATTGTTACCCATAAAGATAAGCTAAAAACTGATACAGAGTATTAAATGTATGGCTACTTTGTGGTGATAAAATAATCCATTTTATTAAAAAGGAATGACAAAATAGACCATCATTTATTTTCTTAGGAAATATCTGCAGGAATTGTTATATTATCACCATTGTATAAGGTCACATGATTTAACACAACTAAAAGCAAATACATTTTTCCTATGTTTTGTGTGATATAATGTTGTCTAAATATTTTTGGAACAAAAAAATAATCCTTAGTAAAAGTTTTTCTGAAGATGAAATGGGCAGATTTGTGCCTGTTTCAAGTACCCTAAATATTTGCTCTTACAATAACGTTTCTAAATACTATTCTCTTCCTGAATGTAGCACTATTAATTTTATAAGTATTTAGTAAGTGATTGTCTAATCAAGTAATCACTTGCAAATTGTACATTAAACAGATACACTGAATGCATAGTTGAACTAAAATATTTTTACTTTCATAATTTGTAAAATTGGTTCAAATTCTTAGTATTGCCACTATAATCATCAGGAAAACCATACATTTAGTCATGAATGATGCTGCAATATTTTCAACTCTAAAGCATCAATATAGCTATTTATTTTTAAAGCCTTTAATTACAGCTTAACCACATCAGATTATTCATCACAGGTGATAATAATTTTAACCATTTGTGTATATTATGGGACCCTTAAGTAAACATTTTCAGTTGCTTAATGATTGCCCTTAACCTACCAAATGTATTTTCAAAATACAATTATTTGGCAATTCAGCAAGAGATTCTGTACATAAATTCAGTCACCTAAACTATCAACCCCTATACATCTTATACGGTCCGCTGGAAGATGGTTAAAAAATAAAATGATGTCAAGAAGGGTATGACATAGTGAACTCATAACTTAAATCATTTTGGCTTCCTTGTATCTATGTGATATGAATTGAACTTGGTGAAGTTGTCTACTAAAGAATGGCTAAGTCTCAACAAATTTAGTTATAATGTAAATGTCATAAATACAGTTTCATAAATAGCAAATCCAGTTCATTTAGTAACATAAAAATATTACACAGAAAAAAAGTCTCAAGTTCAGAATTTTAGTAAAATTAGATGCATGGAGCTATTAAATATTATTTAAATATGTAGAAAATTATGAATTATAGATGTATATGTAGCACAAAAATCTTTTTATAGGGATAGAAATAATATCAAGCAGAGTATCATAATTTAATTTAATTTTCCATTTTCTGTTTTGAAGCTTACTTTTAATAATGGTTGCATAATAACAGCCTTTAAATTGCTGGAAACTGTGGTTTTTAAAAGATTTAAATAAGAAGATGTTAAACTATCTGTAGAAAAATTGTTTGTTCTATCTATCTATAGAAAAGAAACCACAGGGCTCATACATCACACAGCTGTGTTACTTTGATGATGGAGTTGTCATCAAAACAGCAATTCATAAATCTATGTCCTTATAAAAACGCTTTGTAGTATAATGATGTTATACTTGACCCAAACCCCTATGTCAAAGAAATACTAAGATTTCAATATATATCCTTAAAATGCCTATTGATATTTTATGTATGGAATTTTTAAACTATTAGAACATTTAGCCAGGTAATTAGAAATTTGATTAAAGTGTTTTATGTATTTATTGCATGATTAGAGGACTGAGAATTAGTAGGTGTCTCAAGTCCACCTTGTTTCCTTAATCTTTTCGTTTGTAATTCCCTAAATTCTCAGTTGATTGTTTTAGGAAGAAACTTCAAAGATTGAGCTGACATCTTTGAAGCATCATCTGGGAAACTGAATTTGAATAGCCTTTTTTAAGAACACCCTGAATATAGGATCTCACAGGGTTCAAAAAGAAAATGACCTGGCCTCTGCTCCTTGCACAATAAAGGTCAGGCCCAGTTTTGCATTTACAATATAGCCACCTTTGTAATTCTTCTGCATGCTATGGCGCATTTAGTTGTTATAATAAGTTCACTGACGGTGAGCTTGCAACTTAAACTCTAAGCGAAAAAAATGAACATTTGTCGATTTGATAATACACAACTCATCAAAATCTGAACTCATTCATACAAGAGTTGCTTTTTTACTAGT